>NW_026879941.1:0-285094 GCF_032173495.1 Musca vetustissima
AGTTGAACATGTGAAGGGATTTTCAAAAGGTAAATATTTAATTTAGTCCTAGATATACAAACTGTGGAAATTTATTAGCTCAAATATATAATAATTAAATGAAAAAAGAATGAAATTGTGTGGGGGAGGGAGATTGGGGACATGTAACTTAATGATTTGAGCATGATTGGAAATAAAAGGAGAGCTTATATACCATGTACATTGAAAATATATTTTTATGGATTTTTTGTCATAAATTAAATGTTGTAACTAAAATTAATATACTATTTCATGAGGGCATATAATGTGCTATTTTATGGGGAACTGTGATAAATGTCATCTGCTTCAATTGTAAATGATTTAATTTTCATCATGGGATTGGTTGTTAGTCAAACTATAAATGAAGAATATTATTCAATATAACACATACATTTACAATTAATTCTTAGAATATCCGATTTGAAACCAATAAATGCTTTAGCAATGTTAATGTCCCCTTACGCGATCTATGAGTCAATTTTTTAAAGTAAATATATTCTAGATGAGAAAACTTTTGTCGATGTCGATTAAGGAATGTTAATCTGACTGTCTCCTTGAAATCATCATAGGGTTTGTACTATTTAAGATAGAGATTAGGTATGATGAAATTTCTGAGCCTAGGCCAATAGGCCAATGTTATAAACATTCCGCTTCATTTAGGGTAATTTGAAGGTTTTAGCCGCATTTTCCACCAAAGTGTCTGTTATTTAGTTTTTTTTAATTTGACAGCTAAGTGTATGTAATTTGGCATTCCAGGTGCTTTGAGGGGAGAGAAACGAAACTATGTTGGTAAAGATCATTGGTTTGTCTCATTTTTTATTACTCCTGTTTTATTGTTTTTTTTTTTTTTTTTTTTTTTTTTTTTTGTTTTTATATCTTCCCATGTAAACTTATTTTGTCGTAGTTCATAGGTTTTTTTTCATCGCTACAATTATGACCCGGACACCACAATATTTTACAAGAGGAAGGGAAACAGGCCAAAGAATAAGCATGAATGTTGATGAAGATCGGTGAATTTTAGCGGGTCCATTTGACAATACAAAGACCCCAGACATAGTCCCCAAAAGTTGACAGTATATTCATTGATACCAATTATATTGTTGTGGGCGTTTTACTTAAATACTTTCTACTTATTCAGATATTGGCTAAAAAATTTTACTGCAGGTTCCGGCTATGATTTTCAATGATGATCAGATGATATTTCGGTTATGAAATGTACCAAACCTTTTTTGTCTGCTTCGAATTCAAATGACTATCTTAGTAATGAAAGGTTAATTTTTAACGGGGCAATGAACTAAAACAGTTTTGTGTAAAATAACAAAATTGGAATCTTATGGTCCCGTCCGACTATACTGCCCCTCTCACTGCTTTTTGGTTTAAAAAAGACAAGCTTGAAAGTACGTTTTAACCTTCTGTTCCAACCTTAGTGTCTGTAATTTGATATATAATATTCCCAGAGTATAAACAACCTTCTAGTATGCAATTTATAATGAAATTATTTCCCTTTAAATGTCCCGACATGTACGTAATTTGGTATGTACACTACTTGTATTTCTATGAAATTTGCTGATACCGATTTTTGATTTCAAATTGAAGAATCTGTTTAACCAAATAAAGTTATCTCTAGTTTACCCCTTTTCACATACTCTCTAAATTTCTTCGTTAAAAGGAAGGAAAAGAAAAGTTGGAGAAACGATCTGGACTAGAGGACTTGTGATTTCAAGTTGAGATATCTAAAATTATTTTACACAATTTAAGGCTGGGAAGTTTTCGAATAGCCTCTGTCCGTAAAGTCCCCTTAATGTTCTCTTTGGCACTACATAAAACACCGAATTTAAACTATGCTAACTGTTTCAATTTGTCTATAGAGAGAACCAAATCCAATTAGCCTAAATTCTCAGGCCTTATACTCTATATAGACCCACGGTCGTGCGTTCGGTTGCATGTAGTCTATTAAATATGCGTAATGAAAAAAAACAAGTTCGCAATTTACCCTAATAGCATTTATAATTCATACTCCATTATTTTCCGCTACCAACGTCTTATTTCTGATTGTTTTCACTAATTGACTCACGGCATTCTTCAAAATATGTTGTCAAAACACGTAGCTATCGAGCACAATTTCCCAGTTGATGTCATAGTAGACCACTTGTTTTGGGAACACTTTATTCCCTGTTGTTGAAGCAGCACTTAAGTAGTTCATCATATTTATATACGGTGGATTCATTTGGTTCGGTGAACTTGTAAACAACGAAATGTGAAAATATTATGTTTCCTACATATAGTAGATTCTTTAATTTATTACTGTTTTTATGTGTTCCTATTTTATGAGATATGACAAGACAAGTTTTATGATGTTCCGTTGGATATCATGCAGGGAGTAGAAAATTCCTCAAGAAAAAATGAAAGATCTTCGTGAGCATATTAAGAACCCAAAACGACAAATTCGTCATAAGTCAAGTTTTAGAATTATGTTGTGATCAATATTTGCGACTATCGAGGATTATGGACAATTTCGGGTCCCCATTTTTTTAACTTACCACAATTCGAGATTTTTCGACCTCCAAATATTATATAAAAATGTCGCTCATAATATATTAGGTCCTCAAATACAAGAAATCGATGTTCGTATATATCATTTTATTCATATGTTATGTGACTTTTTCGTGAAAGATTTCAAAATTAACATTTTTTTTCTGTTTTCATTATGTATGAACTTTTTTACAAAAATATAATTTCAAAGGCAATAACCCTAATGTACATCAATAAATTTCGTATTAGTTGTATATTACGAAGAACGGTCGAATTCGTCTGAAATATTTACCATTAATAGATCTTTTCGCCAAACACGGATATACATCTTATTCGCGAGAGACATATCCGGACCCTAAATTCAACCGGATTTTTAGATAATAAATTAGATTTTTACCGGTTTTGATCAACCAAAAATTCATATAATTTGAAAATTAAAAACAATGATAATAACATAGAATAAAAGATCAATTGAAGGTCTTCTATATAGAATGTATTTTAAAAGCATAGAAGACCTTTTGAAGGCGTCATATCTAGAAAACCTCAATTAAAATTAAATGCGTATTCCATCTAACTTATCCGTATAATATTTATACCCTACACAAGGTATTATAGCTTTGTGTAGCGTCAAGAGTTTGCAATGCCGCTATTATGACCCAAACATCGCGAATTTTTACATGGAGAAGAGGTCAAAGAATCAACATGCATGTCACTATTTAGCGGGTCAAATGGACCCTGACTTTTGTGTGAAAAATCATAAAATTTGTATTATATAACGTAGAGGGCGGTAATATAGCGCTGATCGCTTTGAAATTTTCTATGTGGATCCAGGTCTGGTCAAGGATAACTCCTATAATTTTCGTTGATTATCAGATAATAATTTTGGGATGAATTGGACTGAAAACTTATTTTTTGTGTTTTTTTTCGAGTCGATCTATATGCCACAATTGAAGAAGCACAACCCACGGTGAAGGGAATCCGGACAAATAATTAGAAAGGCTGTACTGAATATTAGTAATATTTGTTTGCCTCTAGTCGGTCAAGAGGGTGCAATTATCACGAAATATTTCCCATGCAATATTCTTAACAATTCCCCGTGTAAAATTTCGCGACGTGTCTCGCTGGACCAGAAATATAAAAAAATCGATCATAACAAAAACAAATATTCTTGTCATCTTTGGCCAGAACAAAATAATAGCAACCCTATTGTGGAGTTTATGCTTTGAAAGCATTCCGTAGAATGGTGTGGCAGAATAAAAATTGTTGCTCATAATGATTATGCCGTGTTACTATTTTAAAATAAAAAATCATTCTTAATTCACACCCTAGTAGCTTAACGATTTGCAAACATAGTTGATTTATGTTTGCAATTTTGTCGCGCTCCCTACCGAAAACACCACACGTACAAACAATAAATAATCAAATACACCTGATCTTGATTATTTGTATTAATCACTTCACGGTCTAACCTTGACTTCCACATTTAAATGCTAATTTAACCCACAAATAAAGTTTTAATTCAGGCATTTAACCTTAGCAATGAACACGCACATACATACGCCCCTCTCTACTGCTTTGTATAGAAGTGGAAGACAACATAAATATTTATCACAAAAAAAAATAAAAAAAAAAAAAAAAAATACCAAAAACCGAAATAAAACATCTTCTTAAATACCAAAAACATACAGAAAAAAGGCAACGACTACCACAACAATTGCCCTGCCAAAGATGAACGTACGATTGAGTGAACGTGTAGAGTCATTTAGCCAAAAAACCGAAGAAGAAGAAAAAAAAACATTTTTGAACGAAATTTAAATTTTTAAACGTTTCAAAGTCAAACGCGATGTGTTATTTTGGGATACCCACAACTCAACACTTCATAGTAAACGAAGTGAAACGTCATAAGTTAAAGTGTGGTTTAACTGTCATTCAACAGTTTTGAAAGCCAATTCAATGCGTCAGCCAAACAGAAAACCAAAAGCATGAAAAGAGTATTATGACGTATTTAACGTTAATTTTGTATTGGCTGTAATTAATACGTGTGTGTGCGTATTGGTGGTGGGAATAACTTGCCAACAAATGCACCAATTTACTTTTTAAGTGCCAGTTTTTTTGTTGTGGTCTTGATTTTTTCTTCGAAATATGATTTTTACACTTTTTGCATCTCAAAGGTATTGTTAATGATCTTCTGAAGATAGGGGCCTGCTATGCATATTTCTCGAATAATGAAAACACCAATATTTATCATCAAAAATGTTTTTATAATTAAAAATATTCTCTAGCCTGATTTATACAATTTTTCCTCCCCCGAAATGAGCTTTTTTTTAAAACAAATTAATTTTTGCAAAGAAAAAATCCTCAACATAACACACCCAAAACGAAATCCTGAATACGCGCTAGTTCACGCTACTACAAGACCAAAGATGGACTGAACAGTTAGGCATATCGAAGGTCAATCTGCTATTGTCAGAAGTCGTCGAACAAGACCTTTACAAAATCAGCAACTTCCTTCTGATTTGAAAACACCTGCTTTCAAAAGACACAAGCGAATTTCTAATCGAATGAATTTTTATGACACTGTGAAGGCTTCTACCAAGTTGGTGGCTAAGGGTACTTACTGTATAGGAACCGAAAACTCAAAGAAAAATAGACGAAAGTCAGAAAAGGTGATCGAGTTAACGCTTGGGCGCTTGCAACGGAAGACAAGGCCTCCATAAAACGCTTAGCAATGAGGAACATGAGGTCGCACAGAGGAACAGCAACCTGTGGCAAAGAAACCATCTGTAGCGTTTAAGAACAATAGTGGGAAAGCTACCACTGGGAAGATAATTGTCGACCCAGCGGTGAGTTTTCAGTGGAACCTTCTAAACCAACACGTAATAAGGTGACAGCTCGGCAAATGGTTCCAGATGTCAAAAGAGTAGCCACAATTGAGGGACGTATAAGTGAGGGTCATTGTTTGCTGATAGACTAATATTTAACGGTCACAGTTTGGCAGGATTAACATATATAAGGAGGAGAATTACATACACCCTGTACCACAATGTGGTGAAGGGTATAAAAATTAGGACTAATCGTCAAACAGACAACGCAGGATACTAGTTTCTGAAGTGGTAAATCGGACGATTACGCACTATATTATAGCTGTCATGAAACGAGACATGAACCTGGCTGTGGATCATCTCGATATACACAAGGCCATCTGGATTTCTCAACGGCCCCATGATCAAGCAACGAGAAATCAAATTGATCATGTTGTGATAGACGATCGATCCGAGAAGCGAATATCGATTGGGACCAATACCTTGAAGCAGTCAAGGTTCGCACTCGTCTCAATGTAGCAGCAAAGGTGCGATCTAACACAACACGGAAACTCGAAAAGCTGAAAACACAACAGGTAGTAGAGGCCTGCTCCGCAAAATGGCAAAGAATTGCCGATCTCCTACAAACTGCAGCAAAAGCAACACTTGGGTACCAAAAACCACAATCAACACTTGGGTACCAAAAACCACAATCAAGAAACCCATGGTACGATCAGGAGTGTTGTAATGCTACTGATGTGAAAAAACCCAGTGTATAGGGCAACCCTGCAGACGGCAGCAACACGTATTGCAAAGGAGATTTATCGGGAGAAAAGGAGAGAGAAGAAACATATTTTCAGATAAAAAGAACAAGAAAAGCGTGAGCGTGAGGAAATCGACATGTACAACGAGCTAAGTAAGTAAGAATATTAAGTAGTACTGTGATAAAAAATTATAATGGACAGACGGTCAAACATAACCAGTTGAGAAGGTGGAGATATGATATATAGTAAAAAGTATTTCGTGCCGGTAACATATCATGGGAAACACAAAAACATAAAACCCTCACAACATAGTTGTGTACAAAGTTCACGATAACAGCGCCAAAATATTGTAGAATATTTGAAGCTTAAATTATTCCAAAACTAATTGTATCATAACTAATCCAGAGCGTAATCAAAATTTTGGTTGCATTTTTTGGTTTATCTATTATCAAGTGAGTCTCAATAAAAAAGTATTCCTTCTGCAAATTATGATATTATTTTACATACCGCAGCCTAAGTAATATGTAAATAAAATTATTTACAAGCACTACTGATGGTAATCACACATAAAGCCATTACTTGTCATCGTTGAATTCCATTTAAGTACATTGCTTAAAATAGGCCAATTTTTTGTTTTTTTTTTCGTTTAATTGGAATTCGCGACAATTGATAGACGAGCGACGACATAGTCAGCCCAATAAATGTCCAATGACCCCCAGATATCAATTACCACTTGTCAAAGTCAATTTTCGATGTCCGCCGGCGGTTACCGTTGTCAATTTACCGTCACGCAGAAAAAACCCCGAAACAACAACAAAAACACAGCAAAAAACCTTCGTGAATTGAAAAAAATAATTGTAAATGGAACGAATCAAATGCAAAGAAATATAATAATAGCCACAACAACAGCAACATAATTTGGGCCTTTTAAAATGCGTTAAAATAATTATGCGTTTCTGTTTATTCTTCGGTTTTACATGCCATCGAATTGAGTGCTCCTCAGCTGATTTATTTGGAGTGTTGGCTGAAAAGAAATTCAAAATTTGTTTATTTGCTTGTCAGCACGCACACTTTTGTTGTGGTTGTTGTTATTGATGTTGGTCAGTGTTTTTTTGTTATTTGTTTCTTTTTTTGGTAGTCTGTTATATTATTACCGCGAAATAAAAATAAATAAATAAATATTCATTGTACGCTTTTTACGGAAAGTGTTTTGAATTAACGTCTGAATGCAAGTCGCAGGTTTTGAGTGACGGGTATTATTAGAAATTACAAAAAAATGAGACTGCAAATTGAACAGACTATTGGGGTTTGATTAAATTCTGAAGGAATTTAATCGAGAATGAGATGGGTAAAATGTCATCCCAATTGGATAATAAATGCGGTCTGCTTGTTGAGCGGTCAATACGAGATAGACACATGGTTCCTTTAGAGTATGCATAAAATCACTTTCTAAGTCGATTTATGCTGGTCCGTCTGTCTGACTGTCCATGTAAAATTGTAAAGAAAGTATAGGTCGCATTTATTATTCGAATTGGACGAAATTTGGCACAGCTCATTAATTTAGCCCAAGGACGAACCCTATTGAAATTTGGAAAAATCGGTTCAGATTTAGATATAGCTTCCATATATATTTTTGTCCGATTTAAGGTAAATGGTGCACCAAAGTCACTAAATAGCTTTTGATTTGCACGAAATTTGACATAGCGTACTGAATTAAGCCTAGAATGATGTGTGGTAAGTTTCGTGAAAATCGGGTCAGATTTAGCTATAGCTTCTATATATATTTTCGTTCGATTTAATGTAAATGGTGCACCAAAGTCCCTATATATTCTTCGATTTCCATGAAATTTGGCATAGGGTACTGAATTGAGCCTAGAATGATGTGTGCTAAGTTTCGTAAAAATTGGTTCAGATTTAGATATATCTCCCATACATATTTTTGTCCGATTTAAAGTAAATGGTGCACCTAAGTACCTAAATATCTCTCGATTTGCACGAAATTTGGCACAGCGTACTAAATGAAGTCTAGAATAATGTATCGTTTCCACGACAGAGGGGACTACGATCCGAAACGACCCGATTTATACTCGGCCAACGTCTTTCACCTCAGCCCATTGTGTAAAAGCAATTGGGCTGTTACAACAACAAAAAGAAGAATAATATGTGGACAATTTATTGAATATCTGTTCAGATTTAGATATAGCCTCTCATATATATTTTCGACCGATTTAATGTAAATGGTTTACCAGTGTCCCTATATATCTTTCGATTTGTACGAAATTGAGTCTAGAATGATGTGTGTAAAATTTCTTGAAAATCGGTTCAGATTTATATAGAGCTCCCCTACATATTTTTGCCCGATTTAATGTAAATGATATACCAAAGTCCCTATATATCCTTCGATTTGCAGGAAATTTGGCATAACGTACTGAATTGAGGCTAGAGTGATGTCTGCCAAGTTTTGAGAAAATCGGTTCAGATTTAGATATACCTCCCATATATAGTTTCGTCCGATTTCATGTAAATGGTGCACCAAAGTGCCTATATATTTTTCGATTTACACGATTTGTCCGATTGAGACAAAATTTTGCACAGTGTACTGAATTAGGTCTAGATTGTCGGTTCATATTTAGCTATAGCTTCCATATCTATTTTCATCCGATTTTAAGCACTGGTGCACCAAATTCCTCATGTTTTTAATATTGGCATGCAATGTTTAAATAACGTATAAAATTGAGCATAGAATGACGTAGTTGCGTTTTGTAGAAGTTCTGTATATATTTCCCACCGATTTCGTGCTAATTTTGCTCCAAATATTCAACGGATGCCCGATTGATATTTGCTTTAATTTTTAATTGTGTCCCATTGTAACAAGCGAATGGCATTTTGGACGGTTTGGATCAATAATTTTTGATCCAATTAATTAATTCGAGAAAAACGCGTTTATAGTTTGAAAAGAATTTCTGTCGTCTCCTGATACTAAATCGTCTATATCCCCAAGAGTTGTTGTGATGTTCCCATTGAAATTTTAAAATTACATTCTAGAATAATTTAGGTTCGAATTGAATAAGAAAAAAAATTTTTACCAAGAATGTGGGTTACCCTTAAGTTCGTAGATTCAATGTCGCATAAAGAGTGTTGTTAAGTGTTGACTAGGATTCAAATACCATATCGTGGAATATATTGAGATCCACTCCTTGTTATATTATAAAGATTTTAGTCGCATTTCCAACCGAAGAGGCCGTAACATGGCATTTCAAATTCTATGAGGATGAAAAATAAATCTGTAGAAAATGTTTAGTAAAGGTCCATGTTTTCACATAGTCGGATTATTTCCAGACTATTTTCCACAAAAAAAAAAAAAAAAAAACAGCTATAATGTTGCCTTCCGTGTTTCCAAAGGGTGGAATATACCTTTGCAGAAAATTTATATTTTGACATTGCCTCTCATTTTTAAGACACCGCTCAAGTTTCTTTCATTTTAGAGTTTCTGACAGTAATTGTATATTCCGGGTTCGTGAAGGGCGAAAAACACATTTGCTGAAGTCGTTTAACATAGGACTCTGTTCGACCTCATTTAAGAAATTTTTGAGTATTTTATCCTCACTTTCAACAGAAGGGGCTAACATTTTGCATTCCATTGTTTGGACATTGTTCTAATATGAATACAATTTTATGTCTTTTTACGGGATTTGCTGTATATTTCAATCCATGGGTTCGATGGACCGTAAAGCACAGTTTTTATACCCTCAGCCTTAATAATAAAGCGATATACAATTTTATAGGCAAAAATGTGCCTCTTCGAAATAATGGGTTTTTTGTTTCTTTGGTCCAAATCCGTTTCACACAATTTACAGTCGAATGAACTATCCGATTTGCATCGGTGGAACCGGTCGGTCCTCTCCTCCCTCACAAAAGGTCAATATTTTATAAATTTGTGAATTTTGTTTGAAGCTTTGTTTGAATGGCCGATTGGATCAACATTAAATGCGAAACCCCTTTGATATCTGTCAACAAATGGAGGAAACATTTTATTTTTATTTATGAAGGACATAAATACTAGAACTTGATTGAGTATTCAAGAGGAGTTGTTGACTTTTAAATTATGTGAGTTATGCGTAAATATTCACAGGGGTCTAACTAGTTTGAGATTGTTTAGTAATACCATAGCCACACTACAGGGCGTAGAATTAGGGCTGATCGCTATGAAATTTTACATGAAGTTCCGGCTATGACCAAATCGACGCCCATAGTTCAGATGCTATTTATTTTACCTGTTTTGGGAGTAGATGTAGAGGCCGATCTTTTGGCGTAAATGTTATCTCAGGGAAAATATGATTCGGAAAAGATGCCAAGGTAGGAAAGTGGAGCTTTTGATCACTAATCGGTCAAGAGGGTACAACTATCACAAAATATTACACAGGCTCGAAAAATTAATACACCAAAATTAGAGTTCATTGGTGTGGTTTATGATCAGTCCCGTTCGACGATACTGTTCCGCTTATTGTTTTTTTTTTTTACTTTGTAGCTTTAAAGATGGTGACATTTTGCTATTTATATATTACAGAATTCGTATTTAAAAAAAAAAACAAATATTTAAACCTTACGTATTTGACAGTCCATTAGACATCGCTGGTAGTGAGTCAACATTCCAGGTGGTCTAAAAATTTCAGTCTACAACCATCAAATTAGTGTTAAATCAACAATAATGCAACACAATATGAGTTACTTGACTTTGACTTTGTCATGCTATTAATAATCAATTACTGGTCATGCTGATAATGTTATATAATAAAACAACTCAATTCATTGATTTCAAAAATTACAACAACAACAAAAACACATAACACAAAATAAAATTTTGAACAGAAGTAGTTATTGTTGAAATAATTGTTATGTTAACAAAACAAAAAAAAATTAAATAAAAAATCTCCAATAATAGACATGTCTTACAGTCAATTCGATTCGCAATTAAAAATATGAATTGAAGTGTTGAGTAGACCAATCATCACAGCATCCAAAGATCGATAGGTATTGGCATCGATTTCAAATGTATGTTTGCTGCATCATTATTGATCGGTTAAAACTTAACACTGACGAAAGGTAAATGAAAAGAAATGACCTGAATTGGCAGCAAAAGGCAACAAATGAATTATATCTATGTCAGTTGAGGACTTACGAGGTGGATTTTTAAATTTTTTGCGAAATTGGAAATAATTTAAATTTGATTAACTTCTTACTTTTTGATAAGTTGATAACTTCGACAACATGTCATCATCACAGAAACATAAACTCTAGATTATTTCTTTCAATGTTAATTTTTATTATTTTAAGATTCTAATTGAAATAGTCTTGATAGAGTCTTACTAAATAGATTGTAAGGTCAAATTATGGTTATTCTGGTTCAAGAAATTTAACACACCTAAATCGGTAATTTTTGGTATCGAAACAAGGTAATCAACAAATGCCACTCTTTGTTAGAGCTCCCAATGAATAAATCTATGGCATGTTTGTGGGTTAACCTTCGTTTCATTCGTTTTGAGTTGTTAATTAACAATCATTATTTAAATTTGAAAACTAAATGGGCTACATCCCATTAAATTTTTGCCACCTTTTTTTAAGACAAAAATAAAAAAATAAATAAATTGATGAACATGTGAATAAAACAGATGCCAACGCATTCCCAATGTAACAAAACTGGTTTTGTGTATTTAACATTTTTCAAATATTTTCGCACAGCACAAAATATTTATGTTAATAAAGTTATCTCTTCCGGAACTGGGAATATTTGGGACTATTTAAATAAAGTGGAATATATTAGTAAATGTAAACAATTAATTAGTTAATTTTATAGCTGAAGTCGAGGAATTATTGAATAGCTTTGAAATAATTGAACTGTCGTTTCAAACTTTTCATTACATTGACATATAAAATTTATTTCCGTGGAAGCTATGTCTTTTTTAATGCAAAAACATGGACAAAAACAGGTTGAAGCGGACCAGTTTTTTATGTTTTTTGCAGATTTTTGACTTACCCAATTATTGTACGTACTTCCTGTCAAATTAAAAAAAGAAGCCTAAAAAATAAGGATTACGGCCTATGTATCATTTTTCGGAAATTTATCTGTATTATGCTGACATTTTGAAGCTTGATGTTAAGTGTTGTTTTTTTCTATTTTTCTTCAATGTGGAGTTTCTAAAAATCAATTCTAGGAATGTTGTACTCCCGAATATGAGTAAGCTTCACAGTAATATTCATATTCTATTTTCTTCGGCACTATCCGATTTGAAAAGAGCTTTGCACAAGGTATTTTTTTACCAATCCTAGATCAAGTCTCCCACAAATAGTAAACATTTTCAGTATTTAACATCCAATGCCCGATTTGAACTGAACTTTGCTCAACCTTTTATATTTACAAAGCCCAGTCAAGTCCGGAGATGAGACCCATTGGTCCACTCCTTCTGGTACCTCAAAAATGGTCAATATTTTCTATTTTTACAAAATCCAATATTAGGTGAATAGAATGACTGATTTGAACTATACTTTTCACAAGCTATTATTTTTATTCTTTGAAGGTCAAGTCCCAAGATATGATCCATTGGTACACTCATTCTGGTACCTCCCCCATAAATGGTAAACATTGTCAGCATTTATAAATCCAATATCATACGAGTGGTATGTCCGATTTGAACCGAACTTTGGACAGCCTATTTAATTTACCAAGCCTAGATGAAGTTAGAACAATTTTTGCCACCTTTTTTTGAGACAAAAATAAAATAAATAAATTGACGAACATGTTAATAAAATAGATGGGACCCATTGGTCCACTTCTTCTGGTACTTCTCCCACAAATTTTCAATATATAAAAAATCCAATATTAGGCGAATAGAATTCCCGATTTGTTCATTTACATTTACCTAGCATATATCATGTTCGAAGACTTATTCTGGTACCTCCCCTACGAATGGTCGAAAATTTCAATATTTAAAAATCCAATATTAGACACATGAAATGCCTGATTGCAACATTGCAAAACATATTTTCTTTACCAATCCTAGATCAACTCCGAAGGTGGGACACCTCGGTCGTTTACTTCTGGAACCTCCTCCACAAAGGGTCAACATTTTATAAACTTGTTTATTTAATTTTAAGCGAATTGAACAACCGAACAACCAAATAACAAAAAACTGTGTGTAATTCCGAAGACCTTCGCACACCATGGGCTGAGGGTATATATCTGTCGGCAGCACCGACTAACACATTTTTACTTGTTGTATATGTCATTTGATTGTTATGGGTACCCGCGATCCGTAAGCTTTTTTTACGTTCCGGATAACACAAAAATTCGAACGAGGAAATATCAATTGAGATTGCGATTTGACATTTTAATGGGATAATCTGAAATTAGTGTAGGTTCAAATCAAATAGAATTTCAATGTTTTGAAACCATGAATGAGGGTCCCCTTAAACTCCTATTGAAGGCTGAAGCCAAGATTAAGGCTAGGGCACGGATCGTTTTGAATTTACTTTAAAATAACTTAGTCTAGGGCCCTGATGTCAACGATTTGCTGTTTTTCATGCGAAAATATTTCCGCAGATATGGGCATTAAAAGTTCCGCTGAGACCCATGGTTTTTCAAATATTTTAAGACAAAAGTGAAAGTCAATTTAAAGGTGTTTACTAAACTTCAAACATTTTAAATTGATATTCCCATATTGCCTTTGAGAATGAACATCAGGGAGAGTAAGTATGTAATCAGGGCCCTCAGGCGAATCTGTGGTACATAATTAAAAACGCGACCGTGCACTAAACTAGAAAAGTGTTCTTATAGTAAATCTGATGTTATCAATTCGAATAGTAAAATATCGCAGAGCATATGACAGATAAATTTATCTAAATCTGACCCGATTTTCTCGAAACTTGACACACATCATTCTAGACCTAATTCAGTACGCTATGCAAAATTTCCTGTAAATCGAAAGATATATAGGGACTTTGGTGCCCCGTTTACCTTAAATCGGACGAAAATATATATGAGATCTATATATAAATCTGACCCGATTTTCTCGAAACTTGGCACACAACGTTCTAGACTCAATTCAGTACTCTGTGCCTAATTTCGTCCAAATCGAGAGATATATAAGGACTTTTGTGCGCCATTTACCTTAAATCGGACGAAGCTATATACGGGAGCTATATTTAAATCTGAACCGATTTTTCTCAATTTCACTAGGGTTCGTCCTTGGGCCAAATAATCGGGTAATAAATGCGACTTGTACTTTGTTCACAAAAATACATGGATGGGCGGATAGACAGACGAACATGCGTAAATCGACTCAGAAAGTGATTCTATGCATATTCTCAAAAGGAACCATGGATCTATCTCGATTCCTTTTGCCTGTTACAAACATATGCACAAAGACATAATACCCTGTACCACAGTGTGGTGAAGGGTATAAAAAGAAAACATTTTTTTTTATAAATGACAAAAAAACCAAAAAGACGACTCCATTAGAATACATAAATTATGACATCATTCACTTTGTTCCTCTTCGATCCCACTGTGTGTACCAAACCATCACCTTTTTATTATCCATGCAAGACGACATATTGACGACGTAGTACTACTTTTTTTTAAACCATGTAAATATCAACGACCTTCAAAAATATTTGGTTTTTTTGCAAATAATCGTTCGCTTTTTTGGGCGTATTTTTTGTTTACATTTTTCATTTAAGACCAAACAAAGAGTTGTACCAAAATAAGTTAACGATCATAACCATGTGTTATACGTACACACATACATACACATGTATGCAATATACATATGTACGTAAGTAAACAGTTGGCTAGTTAGGTGGAACGATATCGGATACATTGACTGGTATTAACCCAAATTCAGTACTGAGTCAAAAAGTTAAACACAGCATCTCGTTTACCTTGACGTAGTGATGGGAATCAATGACTGAATCAGTAGCACAACCTGCCTTAGTCTCCATAGCATTTTGACAAGTAATCTATAGAATTATGAAGACCTGGTTGTCGATCGATTTCAGCTATCAGGTGCATGTTAAATAAATGTGAAGATTTTGCAGTTTCAATGTTCAAATTTTTTAATTCAACAACAAATTGGGAAATACTTTGGAATTTGTTCGTTCTCTACGAAGATGATGATGATGTAGATGGTGGTGGGGATGTGATAGCAGTAGTTAGTAGCAAACATTCAAGTGTGTGAACCAAATATAGTTAAAAATGTTGTAAACGTTTTCATTTTACTACGTTTTTCTGCTTTGAGGGTTTTTAGTTTTTATTTTTTTTTTATGTACATTGTATTATTAGTACGATATGTGAGTGAAGTAGATCGTTTTTGCTTTATTTTATTTCAGTTGAGTTTTTATTATGATTTTTTTTTCTTAAACAACAACTATCTTGTGTTGTTTAAAATGTTGAACTTTTGCCTTAAGTGTTTGAACCATAAAAATGTTGATGAACAAAGTTCCAAAGTGGTTCGTTGTGCTTTTGCATTGTTTCAGATATTATGTGGGTCAGGGTTATAAACAACAATGAAAAAGTAAAATAACAAAAATATTTTTTTATATATTTTTTGTAATTATTTTGCAAAAAATATTTTTATTCACATATGGATATATGAATGCATGTATTTTTACAATGGTTACATTAGAACTGGTTACTACAAAGCCGGTTCTTTGTTAACATATTCATAGAAAAATAAATTAATAGCAAACAAAGCAAAAGTGATTTGGTCGATGTAAAAGTTAAAGCCTTTACATCGACGAAGTAAAGGAATGGAGCACCGAAAACTAGTTTGTGCATTTGAAACCATATTCAATGTTTTCTTTAAAACTTGTTGAATCATAAAGGGCTAATTTAAAAGTAATCTGACTGGCATATATGCTTATGCTATTTTTTAGATATCTAATGAATGATCGCTGTGAAAAAATGTAAATGAATGACCGTTGTAATCAAAAATTCAATAAAGTTTAATATGTTAGTATGTATGTTGGTCATCTACCTGGTAGTGAATAAACCTTCCTGGCTTTCTATGAAAATATCTTATATTTATCTATGACAAGAACTTCTGTTGTTCTTCTCCAAAATTAATTTTAAATTCAATTTTTTTAAACACTGATATAAGACACCTTGGTGGTCATCTATAAGAAATATTTTGTGGTCTTATATATTAAAATCATTGGTGTCTCTTAAACAACATTCAGTGTTCTATGAGAATTTGGTCCATAATAAAAACATATTCTATGCTTAGACATTCCGCTTTAAAACGAGTATACTTTCATGTCTTCTTTAAAGAGTTCTTCTAGCCTGTTATAATTTTTACCTTATTTTGTGTTCTTATATATAAAAATAATTTGTGCATTCCAAAAACCCTTTGGGCTTCTATGAAAATACCTTTTGGTCCGCAATAAGAACATATTCTATGCCTAGGCATTCACCTATTTAGGAGTACATATTCGTGTCATCTGTCATTATCTTGTATCCCTTCTTCATTCTGTACCTTATATTCCCCTTTGAAAAAATTTTATGAAGCGAGAATGTCTTCTCAACTTCTATTAAAAATAAGTAATTTATTTATCGCTTTATATAAGGTAATTTTTTATCGAAGAGGTCTCGAATTCAATATTGATAAAATCGGTTATACAATTAGCTTTAAATTAAATGTAGAAACTTATAAAATATTGACCCTTTGTGGGAAGGTACCAAAAGTTCCATCTTCGACTTGATCTAGTCTTGGTAAAGAATATAGGTTGTGCAATGTTTGGTTCAAATCGGAAATTATTTTCGCCTGATATTTATTTTATAAATATTAAAGAAGTTGACCCCATTGTGGAGGAGGTGCCAGGCAAAGTATACCAAATATTCCCATATTCGGAATTGAATATGGTAAAGATTATTCGTGCAATGTTTGGTCCAAATCGTACATTCAATTAATTTTATTTAGGTACCAGTAGTATGGGACCAATAGGTATCACAATAGTTTTTACAAAGTTTGGTTAAAATCGGAACATTTTGTGGGGGAGTTACCAGAAGGAGTAGACCGATATTCCTTATCTTCGACTAAATTTTGAAGAAATATTACGATGTGCAAAGTTTGCATAAAATTTTTCGATGAGTCACATTTTTGCCATATCAAAGTGTGTATAGCCATAAGGTTGAGGGTAAAAACCCTTCCCGACTCCTATGTGAATACTTCCGCGGCTTTTGCTTTAGCAGAACCTTCTGCTATTATATATGTATATAGAGGACCTTCTCTCTATACTCTTCTATGAAAAAACATTCCTTACTCTTAACAATACACCTTTTGGAGGGGATTTGGTCTGATATTCTTGATGTTCTATGAGAAAACATTCAGGCCTTTTATAACAAAAATTTGCTATGATAAAACTGTAAAATATTCCAAGAGATGGATTTTGGGATTTCTATAAAAATGTATTCTGATCTTCTATGACACGACCTTCACATCTTCTATGGGTAGACGGTCTGTTCTTTGTTTCTCCTGAAAAATATTTATAATGAGTCGGAGTAGAACTGAAGGGAGTATTTATAGATGACCTGAAGACGTACTGAAGGGAGTCTTTATATACGATATGATGGGAGTCTTTGTAGACGAGCTGAAGGGAGTCTTTATATACGATATGATGGGAGTCTTGGTAGACGAGCTGAAGGGAGTCTTTATAGACGAGCTGAAGGGAGTCTTTATAGACGAGCTGAAGGGAGTCTTTATAGACGAGCTGAAAGGAGTCTTTATAGACGAGCTGAAGGGAGTAGAGTCTTTATAGACGGGAGTAGAGTCTTTATAGACGAGCAGAAGAGAGTCTTTATAGAGGAGCTGAAGGGAGTCTTTATAGACGAGCTGAAGGGTGTCTTTATAGGCGAGTTGGAGGGAGTCTTAATAGGCGAGCTGGAGGGAGTCTTAATAGGCGAGCTGAAGGGAGTCTTTATAGGCGATCTGTAGGGAGTCTTTATAGGCGAGCTGGAGGGAGTCTTTATAGACGAGCTGGAGGGAGTCTTTATAGACGAGCTGAAGGGAGTCTTTATAGGCGATCTGGAGCGAGTCTTTATAAGCGATCTGGAGGGAGTCTTTATAGGCGAGCTGAAAGAAGTCTGAAGGGAGTCTTTCTAGACTGGCTGAAGGGAGTCTTTATATTGAGATGGAGTGGGAGTTTTTATACACGAACTGAAAAGAGTCTTTATTATTTTTATTTTTTATTTGATTTATTTTTTTTTTTTACCTATATGATTTTCAGGGCCTGGAAAGGATTTTAAGTATTTTTTTTTATGTCCACCTCATGGTAGAGGGTATGAAAATCCCGAATTTAACTGCATTAGAAGCCAAAATATTAAGAATATTTGTGATTCATATATTGTAAATATGTGGTGCATATTCAAACATTTCTAAAATGGTCGAGACCATGGCCTAATTAATAAAGTCTACCGGGAGGCGAACATTCTTTGACTGCCAAATTTATTTTTCAAAGAAAAACAAACAAAAAATATTTTTATTCGAACCAAAATATGCGTGCGTATTTTGAATTTTCATCCTGCTCTGGTTGGTATTTTGCGATTAAAAAGTTGACAGCAGGAGAAAACAAAGGTATGAATTCACCAACCGGTAGACCTTTTTATAGACCATTGTCGAGACCTTTATAAACTATATCACTGTAAATTGTTTACTAGCTGAACTAAGATAATATATAAACATTCCGTTTTTATGTATTCTTTGAGAAAAAAATTTCTTATGCAATCGGGACTTCTGTAGATTTTTATGAAAAAAAAAATTCTTGACTTTAATGTGAAGAACTTTTCTATAAAAAAATACTAAAAATGTCAAAAGAAGCAATTGTAACGAAATTAGCCTCAAGATAAAGCTCTGCAAAAGATGAATGTCTATACCTAAATATTGTTGTTCACTATACACCTGGAATTATTCACCGAAAACCCCATAAAGTATATGTAGTCTGCATCAGAATAAAATTATAATAATATATGTATATATAATATAATAAATATATATTATATATATATATATATATATATATATATATATATATATAATAAATATATAATATATTTTAGGAATTTTGGACATTTTTTTTACCGAATTTGATCTTATCGATTAACGAAAACAAAAATTCCAACGTGATTAGAATACACGCCAGACTAGGATATGAACAAAAATGTGTATTTATGAATTTTCACATATTTTTCCGCCTCCATCATTTGATGCTAATACAGTTTCCAAAGCCGTCAGTTCTTTTAGTGACAAATGATATAAAAAGCAGAACTTTACGTAGTTTTCTCTAGTTTAATTTTCTTCTTCTTAAATATGGCGTTAAAAGTGTATTAAGAATTTTTTTTTCTTTTTTCATGTAAAATACAATTCTTGGCATCAACTGCTACATACCGCATGTTAAACTATTTTATTTTATATGATTTTTAAATTTGAATTTTAAATATTATTTTTTATATTTAATTCACCATTTGATTTTAAAATAAATTTTTATATTGGCAATAATGCTGTCATCGAAGGAATATTTAATAAATCACTTTTATTTTCCCTCACTTATTTTTTTGTTTTTGCATTTCAACCATTATTTATTTATTTATGGATTATAATATTTTCACTTTGTTTGTTTTTACACCACTAAAGGAAAATAACAACATCAAAAATTGCATTTGCATTTGAATAGGGAAAAACAATAAAATTTGTAAAATAAACACGAAACCAAATGCACAACAATAAAATGCAACAAAATTCAAAAGCTATAAACAAAAAACAAAAAAAGAAACAAACATTCGAAAGCATTGCACAATTTGAATTTTTGGATTACTATTTTTTGTTTCATTTTGTTTTCTATTTTCACTGCACTTTTACTGCATTTCAAAATAAACAATCATGTGCATTTTGTATTAACGCCTCTCACATTGGCAGACCGACAGACAGACACTTCGATCGATTCGAATTTTGTAATCCAGATACATGTGATGCAATTCTACTTTTACATCTATTCATAAATAAACATAAATTGACTTTTCATTTTTTTCTGTTGTTTGACATACTTTTTATCACTTCTTGCTCACGACAATATAATCTCCACTCAATAGGCTCGTAAGAAAAGCTTTTAACTTGAAACACGCACGTTCACTTCTAACTTCGAAACAGAACTAAAGTCACTACCGCCTAAGAAATCAAATCAAACCAAAAAAAAAAAAAAAAAAAAACAAAAATCATACGCTGCGCATGCGCTTTAACAACGACCGCCAAATGTCAGTCAGCCAGTCTCATTGACTTAACTGGCTGGCTGGTAATTCCATAGATAGCTCAACAAAAACTAGTAACAGCAACAACAACAATATTTATATTAGCGTATAATGAACCACTTATAGTTAGCAGAATGAGCAGCAGCAGTAGTGGTGGTGGTCGCAGAAGAAGAAGTGAATTCCCAGACATGAGACTCATGTACTCGCTCCCAAAATCGTTGTCGTTACATTTATTCATTGCAGAGCCCCACCAACTACTCCACAACATTATAGATACTTCCACACAGATACTCATCCATACATGGACAGTGGGAAAACATTCAATTTTGTGGAGACTTTTTGTTCATGGTGCGCGCTCCAGTACATAACAAGTTTGGTTTTTAGTGTGGCTGACTGGCTGGCTGGTAGGTTGGTTGGTTGGCTTGCTGTTTGTTTACATTTATTAGCTTCGTGTTTTTGTTTTGTTTTCATATTCGCTTGCTCTATGGGTATTACCAAATAGCTGAGAGCGCAGCATTATTTTCATGTGAATGGACTGACTGACTGTCTGCATGACAAGCCAGTCATTGTATGTCGATGAGTGTATTCATATAAGGGAAGTAGCACGCTAATAAATATATTTTTTAAACATTGCTGTAGGTCAGTTCAGCAATGTGGAGACTTGCTAACTGAATATCTGTGTGTCATCCATCAAAAAAGGGAACGTATTCATGTAGACTTTATTAATTGTGTTAATAGGTGTATCAGCCAGTTAGCTGCGCAGCCGCACTAAATGCATATGCATGCATCAGGTGTGGTGCATCCATGCATGCATCTTCCTAAATTGCATAATATCACGTAACCTAATGGATACTTGAGAAGCCGCTGAGAGGTATATGGGTCGTTTGCCTTTTTTACTACACAATTTAGGTTACTAATGCGAATGCCATAATTAAGGAAATGAATAGGGAAAGAGGGGCATGTAGATGCAAATGGAAAAACATGTAGATTTATAGGAGTCAGAAGATTTTTTATTTTTTATAGAAGGTAAGATACCTTCTTATAATAGATCAGAATTTCATACACATTTTCACATAACCCACCAAACTCACAAAGTTTGTCCGATTGAGAATTTAGCTTAGGTTACAAAATTGAGTTTAGAAAATCACTGATTTCATTGAAATCGCTTCAAATTTAGATATAGCTGTCATGTATATTTTCATGTTATAATTCCCATTTAAGGGCTCTGGACCATTTTAGACATTTTGATTTCAAACAGAATCCTTTGACCGTTATTATTTGTCTTTTTAACATTTACTACATAAAACCAGTGAGCGGAGAAGTATAGTCGGACGGGGCCGACCATTTGATACTCTACAAAACCTCCACGAAAATTTAACGGTGTGTGGTTGTATATTCTGAGCTTGGACAATATTCGCGATGACCGAGTACATACGACAAAAAAATGGTTATCAATTTAAAGGTCAACTACTCCTCTTGGATATGCATACTATCAACTTCTCGGGTCAATGTCCTACAGGAGTAAATAACTACGCTATAGAATAAAAATGTTGTAATTTTTCACACAAAAGTCTGATTTCATTTGACCCGCTAAATATTGACGCAAACTTCGCGAATTTTTACATGGAAAAGGGGATCGGGCCAAAAAATAAGCAGGCATGTTTTGATAAAGATCGGTCAATATGAACGCTGACTTTTGTTTGAAAAATTACAAAATTTGTATTCTATAAAGTATATATTTAATCCTGAAGGACATAGACCCGAAAAGTTCATAGTATATCCAAGAGGAGTGGTTGACCTTTAAATTGATAGCAATTATATTGTCGCATGTACTCAGATGCGGGAGTTACACTTAAATGTTTACAGGTGCTTACATATTCATATATTATTTAGTAAACTATTACCACACTAGAGGGCGAAAATATACCGCTTATCGCTTTGAAATTTTGCCTGAGCATCCTCGTATGGTCAAAGAAAACGTCTTTAATTTTCGGTGATGATCAGATAATAATATTGGGATGAAGTGGACCGAAAACTTAATTCGTTGTGTTTTATTCGAGTCGATCTATATGCCATAATGGAAAGCCGAGCATCACAACACAACCCACGTTGAAGGGAATTTGGACAAGTAATTAGAAGGGTTTTACTGAATATTAGTAATATTTGTTGACCTCTAGTCGATCAAGAGGCTGCAAATACCGCGATATATTGTCAAAACTCAGAATATAGAACTACAGGAAATTATATGGTCGGCCCGTCCGTCTATACTGCCCCGCTCACTGGTTTTTTCTATAGAAAAAATTGGTAAGCCCGTAGAACTATTTTTTCTATAAAAAATTGTCAATCCTTCGGACTATTTACTATATTATATTTTTTTTTTTTATTTGGAAAACAATTCATTAGTCAGGACCATTTTCTATAGTAAAAAATTCGTCAATCCAATGGATGGATCCGATCTGTCCAATCCAGACAACATTTTGTACAGCTTACTGAAGTATGGGAAGTACTAATGTATGCGAAGTTTTGTTTAAATCGGTACAGATTAAGATATATCGCCCATATATAGTATCGTTCAATTTTATGTAAATGGTGCACGAAATTCCCAATATTTGTCCGATTGGGATACAATTGAATCATGAATGATTTGTGTTAAGGTTGAAATAGGTTCATATTTATATATAAGTCTTATGTATATTTTCGTCCGATTTTATGTAAATGGTGCACCGAAGATCTATTTTTTCGATTTACACGTAATTTGGCAGAGGATATTAAATTGAGTTTAGAGTGATGGGTATTAAAGTTGCAAAAAAGTATGCAATGGTTGCTCAATTCGGTCCATATTTACATATAGCTCCCATACATAATTTTGATCGATTTCATTCAAATGGTACACCAAAGACTCCAATCTGTCTGTTTTACATGCAATTTTTCATTGATTTCAGAATGGTACGTGTATGAGATTTTTTTTTATTGGTTAAAATATCTATGTATATAACACATTTCATTTCGCGCGATTCCATTTTAATGGTCCTCCAAAGATTCTATGTCTGTTCTAGGATATTAGCATCTCTTGTATGTACTCAAAGTGGTGAAGGGTATCATATAGTAGGCCCCATCCGATTTTTGAACTTTACTTACTGGTTTTTCTTTTAAAAAATTTCATCAGTCCGTCAGGATTATTTTTTTTTTTTTTTTTTTTTTGTAAAAAGTCGTCAATCCCTTAGGACTATATTTTTGTATTTTAGAAAAAAAAATACATCACTCTATTAGATACACAGAAAATTAGATAATGTTTCAAGTAGAACATTTCCTCGGTTATGAACAGAAGTCGTTTTTTATAAAACTAAAAAGGCCAACAAGGGATGTTTTATAGAAAATAGAAAATCAAAATTTGTGTAGGTGTTCAAAGGTGCAGAAGCACTCATAGAAATGCTGAAAATCCTCTTATGGAAGACTTAAAGATAATATAAGGCCTTTTTTGATCTAAGGAAGGAACGAAAGGATTTTTTCTCTAAGAGATCGCAATCGGATAGTCTAGTGAATTTAGAAATTACTATGGTTTTTGCTGATTGCTTAATTTTATTAAATTTTATACTAAAGTTTACATCATTTTATTAATAAAATTTAATAATATGATCAACAATTTCATAAAACATCATTTACACATTA
Organism: Musca vetustissima; assembly: GCF_032173495.1. Taxonomy (NCBI): domain Eukaryota; kingdom Metazoa; phylum Arthropoda; class Insecta; order Diptera; family Muscidae; genus Musca; species Musca vetustissima. Next base: position 24,078 of record NW_026879941.1, read on the forward strand.
CAATGCTTTGCATATATGTCAAAGTTGTTGTTGCTACTGATGGTGATGTACTTCACAAAATAACAACAATCTGTACAAGTTTCTATCACAAACAGAAACAACAGCAACAATAAAAAAACTGCCTCTTTTAATTATGATTTAAACATTCAAGTGTTTTTAATTAAAACATTTTGTTAAACTATTACAACACGACGACGACTACCTGAACATTGTTACATACAAATAACAGCAACACATTTAATAAAAAAAAACATAACAAAGCAACCACAACATTAACACGCGACAGTGTTTTTTTGTACACTTTGTTTCCCAGTGGCAAGTGACGGTTGCAAAAAAGCAAAAAAAAAAAAAAAAATTAACAACAAATCTGAAGTGATGGCATCTGAATAAACAAAAAAGGTGAAAAATTGTAACAATCTCAAATGATTTATGAAAAACATAACTATGTAATGTGAAAGGTTTTTGTTTTACGTTAAAAAAATAAAAAAAATACTTGATTTATGAAAAAACAACTAGTGATATTGTACTTAGTTATTTCACATTGTTTGTTAAATATCTAAAATATTTATATCAATTGGGTCAATCGCGAAATCATGCTTAAGTAATTTTTTTATTTTATTTTAATTAATTTTTTTTAAGTTTAGTCGGAGTTTCTGATAGATAAATTATGAGATGTAGTATAGCTGGTAGTAGGAATGACTGGGTCATGTGCCCATTTTTTAATAGATCGATTTTAAGTTTTTATAAAGATCTATTGTTTCTATATAAAAAACATTTTCAGTACGTCAGAACTATTGTTTCTATAGAAAAAATTCAAATATAAAAGTTATTCTCAACAAGTGAAAAAGCGTTAAGTTCGGCCGGGCCGAACTTTGTATACCCTCCACCATAGATATACTGACAGGTACTAGAAATGAAAATAAAGGAAACATACCAAAAAGAGGACCTATACCGACATGTCTAAAATCGGATTATGTAAACCATAATAAAAATTTCAGAAATTTTTAATTGATAATTCAAATTCGAAGATGGGGAATATCGGTCCACTCCTTCTGAAACCTCCACAGAGGCTAGGTCTAAATGCGACTATAGTTCATTATCGAACCTTACGTTCTAATTTTTTACCTCGCTATCCTCTGCAGGTGAAATGATTACACTAGAGTCTTAGAACCAAACTCAAAACGCGGAACATATCAGATAACTATATTGATATAAAAAAAGGGGGTTATATGGGGACTACCCCAAAAAGGGGGCGAATATTAATAATTTTTGGTAGAGAGATTTGGTACCTATTAAGAACTCAAAATACTAAATTACAGCTAATTCGGCGGAAAAATACGATCAAAACTCCCAAAATTCTAAAAATTGGGAGGTACCATTATATAGGGGCTACCAGAAAAAGTGGACCTATATTTATAATTTGTGGAGACATTAAGGACCCAATAAGAACCCAATGTAGCAAAGTTCAGCGAAAAACGTGCTCAAAATACCGAAAATTGGGGGGTACCCTTATATGGGGGCTACCCGAAAAAATTGACCTATATACATAATTTTTTTTAGAGAGGTTTGGTACCTATTAATAACTCAAAACACTAAATTACAGCCAATTCGGCGGAAAAATACAACCAAAACCCCCAAAATACTGAAAATTAGGAGGTTCCGTTATATGGGGGCTGCCAGAAAATATGGACCTATACTTATAATTTTTTGTGGAGACATTTAGTATCCAATAAGAACCCAATGTACCAAATTTCAGCGAATTCGGCTGAAAAAGGCGCTCAAGAACCCTAAAATACCGAAATTTGCCGGGTACCCTTATATGGAAGCTATGCCTAAACGTGGACCGATATATCCCATCTTCGAACTTGACCTGCCTGCAGACAAAAGACAACCCTATGCAAAATTTCAGCACCCTATCTCAATTCCTTCAGAAGATAGCGTGATTACAACAGACGGACGGACGGACAGACGGACGGACATGGCTAGATCGTCTTAGAATTTTACCCTGATCATGAATATATATACTTTATAGGGTCGGAAATGAATATTTCGAGGAGTTACAAACGGAATGACAAAATTAATATACCCTCCATACTATGGTGGAGGGTATAAAAATATGAAATTTTGATTTTGACCTCACGCCATTTGTATATCGTGGCCCACAATGCTATAACATTTACTGGTGTAAAACTCAAAGTCCCCAGATTTTAATATATAACGTTTTATCGACTCTACCTGCCAAACTATTGGATTCCTGGCCAATAGTGCGACGAGACTTATTTTGCCTTATGCAAAATTATTTCTATAGAAAAATATCGTTTGTTTTCTTTAGAAACAAATTTTGATAGCAAAAAATGCGTGGGACGTTAGGCCACCATACGATTCAAATTTTGTTATTTTACACACAAAATTTTATTTCAGGTGACCCTCAAAATATTTCCGGACCATTTTTAAAACAACCCTTCTAAGTAGTTGACCAGATCTCTTATTCGTGTAAAATTGGTGATGTACAATAGAAGCCGCTATGACGTCTAGAAATCATACAATAATATGGCTTTAGGTTAATTCCTTTCCCAGAATATCATCTGATTGTCATTGAAATTGCATGCATTTTTTTATCAATTTAAAAAATAATAACAATTGTAACATAACATGTTCTTAACATACCTTACATTTACATCTGTTAAAATTACCCCCGCTTTCCATTGGATTTCCAATGTAAACTTCTTCGTGTTAATTCCAAAACACTTGTTGATTTATTTTGTTTACTTCGACGAGACACACTCCACATAAAGAGATAACCCGAAGATTTTCACCACAGTCCAATGCGCAGACTCATGTCCTGAAGTCACTCTCATCCAATCGTCGACAATTGTATAAATATCCATGATGTTCGTTGAATTCATGCATTCCGCTACTGGCGGGCAACATAGAGTAATGATGAAGCGTTAAATATTAAAGTAGGATATATTGTTTTGAAAAAATCCTCAGTGGGAATATAAAATATAACTTCCTCTATTTAAAAAATAGGCTGTTTAGCTTCGGAAACTGATTATTTATTTAAGATACTAATGAAACATTCAAATGTTTTGTTGTTAATTAAACATCTATATAATTTATTTATATTTTCAGTTATAAACTATGCGGACGAAATGTATTTCTACTATCTATCATAACATATAGAACTACACAGACATTTCAGAACTGTATAAATAAAGGTAAGCATCTATTATAATTTAAGCAATGAAAAAACCACATATCATTATATTTTGATTTCAAACTTAACCAATGACAGGGGCATATCGTAAGTTAGTTTTTTTTGCATACACTTATTTTGGAAAACGCGATTGCGGTTATCTATGAATTGTAATAGAATCCTATATTCTGTACATATATATTTATTACATTCGATTTCAAAATCTTTTAGACAGGATTTTACTTTTGGCAATAGAATGAAGCTCATTTTCGGGGGTGAAAATTCCTTATTTTTGTAAAACATCCGCCTTCTATCTAGACTCCATGAAATGCTTTTTATAATGCGACCTACAATTTTCCACGATAGACCCCGAAATGTGGTTTCGTAAATATATTACATTGTACGAAGTTTTAAAAAAGATATGATACTCTTTTCGCATAATATCCGATATGTGTTTTATACCTTCCACCATGCGATGGAGTGTATATTAAATTTGTCAATATTCACCGGAGACCCCATAAAGTATATATTCTTGATAAAAGTAAAATTTTGTGTCTGTTGAAATCACGATAGAGACCGCAATATTTGATATACAGCTTTGCACTGACATTTAGTTATAGCCCCCATGCAACGGTACTCCCAAATAGTATTTCTCACTGGGTATCAAATCTTCCTACCGATTATCAATATTTGCCCAATTTGTAAGGTACCCCCGGGATTTTCGTGGGGTTCCAGAAGGTTTTTAAACATAACCAGCTGCAAATTAGTATTTTGGATTTAGTTTGGACATCAGATCTGCCTACGAAAAAAAATCAATCCATTATTTTTATATAACCTTTATTTGACATGATTCGGAATGTCCGATTTGGACCAAATGTGCACCGTTTTGTTGTACGATTTCTTGCCATTTTAAAGGTGACTTCATAATGCCTTTCTCATAGAAGTCCTGCTCTCTATTTGCAGAAAAACTCTATAAGTCGATTTTCATAATACGAAATTTTATCATTAAAGAAATTTTGCAATGCAAGAAAAATATGATAATAGCTTCGTGCCAAGTCCTGACTGTATGGCAGATGCATAAAAACTTCCCACCAAGCTCCCGAAGTTTCTGGCGAGTCACTGTAGATGTGTGTGGCCTAGCGTTGTCCTGGTGGAACACGACACTTCTCTGGTTGGTCAATTCTGGCCGTTTCTGGACAATTGTAAATGGTGTAAAAAAGTTTTATGGTAAATTTTTAGCTCCTGGGCGATGTTACGATGTTACTAACATGCCGGTCAACTTCGATCATTTCTCCGATTTTATCGATATTTTCGACGACCGGCCTACCTGTGCGAGGTGCATCTTTATACGAATTCCTTTATCAAAAATTCCTGAACGGAAATCAAAATTGCAGCACATAATTGGCTGTTACAGTATCGGAACCATAAACACCGTTCACAATTTTAGCAGCTTGGCTTGCATATTCGCATTTGTCAAAGAAAAACTGTAAAATATACGCGAACCCTATTGAAATAGGGAAACATCGGTTCAGATTTAGATATAGCTCCCATATATATTTTCGTCCGATTTTATGTAAACGGTCTCTATATATCTTTCGAATTGCACGAAATTTGGCACAGCGTAATGAATTAGGTCTAGAATGATGTGCGTAAAATTTCATAAAAATCGTTTCAGATTTAGATATAGCTCCCATATACATTTTCGTCCGATTTTTCGTAAATGGTGCACCATAGTCCCTATATATCTTTCGATTTGCGCGAAATTTGGCACAGCGTAATGAATTAAGTCTAGAATGATGTTTGTTAAGTTTCATGAAAATCGGTTCAGATTTAGATAAAGCTCCCATATATATTTTCGTCCGATTTAAGGTAAATGGGGTACAAAAGTCCCTATATATCTTTCGATTTGCACGAAATTTGGCACAGCGTAATGAATTAGGTCTAGAAGGATGTGTGTAAAATTTCATGAAAATCGGTTCAAATTTGGATATAGCTCCCATATATATATTTTTGTCCAATTTTAGGTAAATGGTGCCCCAAAGTCCTATATATCCTTCGATTTGCACGAAATTTTGCATAGCGTACTGAATTAAGGGAACCCCACCCATTCTCGATTTTAATTTTTCAAGATTTTCAATGGGTTGGTGTTCACGTAGCGAACATGGTTTTTAAATAATAAAGATAGTGAACGTCTTGCTGTGGCTCTCTTGTGTAAAAGAGAGAACATTTAGTTAAGCAGGGATCTATTTTTGTATACAGTCCGCTTGAGATAAGAGCATTTTCTTGTTGAATATTTGTACACAATAATAAGATAGAAGTTTTCTATTGCCACATGTGGTATGTTTGGGTGAGATTACGGGGAGTAATCTTCACTACAGACTGATAAGCATGTGTAGCGTGCTTGCCACATGTGAGATAAAGAATTGTGTGTGTCTACTCCATGGGTTATGGCAGATGCACTCTCTCTCTCTCTCTCTCTTTTACACATTAGTCTAAGATAGGTTAAGTCATATTGTACTACTTAGTTCTAAAGGATCACATTTTAGTTCAATAAATTAGTGTGTAAATGCACCACATACAAAGAAGACGTGCTTTCACTCCGCGGACAGTATCCGCGTAAGATCCCTGGTTAACATTGGTCCTTCGAGCCGGATCAGTGACCGATTGTGGAGGAAATTGATGCTGAAGAATTTGCCTTAAAGGTCAAGGAAATTCTCTCAGATTGGAGGAAATCCAAATAGAAAAAAAATTTAATTGAAAACAGAATGCCGAGTCAAAAGGAGACTGCGGTGAGGAAAATGGCGGTGACGGCGAGACATTTAGCCAGTGAAGCTTCAAGTCTGAGCATAGCGGCTACAAATGAAGATAAGCTAGGCAGAGCCTCGGCACCGACCCTGGAGTGGGAGATAAACAATCTCCTAAATAATATTAACATGTTCGCAGAGAATATCGATCGACTAGATGCGACTGTGGTACCGAGCCTATATGACTTTATAGAAGGTCTAGTGAGGGACGCATCCGATGAAGTAAAACGCGATCCGGTGGTGCGTGATCGGTGGATGGAAATATTGGAGAAGAAATCCAATATGGCAGGTGGTTTTAGGCCAGTCCAAGAACAAATGGTCAACCTTCAAAGAGCATTGGAGGAGAAAACCCGTGACGTGGCGGAGTTGCGCGCAAGGAATAAAGAGCTAGAAGTTGCTCTAAAAAGATCAGAAGACGGCAATGGTTGCCTTAAAGAAAGGGCGCATCCAAGTTATAGAGAGGCCAGTGATACATACATCAAATGTTACTATCAAGTAAGTAAGCTTGAAGGTGAATTGGTAGCGGCTGCAGAGAAGGCCCAGGCAGCAGAAAAATCCTGTGAAGAAGAGAAAAGGAATCTGTTGAATGAACTGGATCTTTCGGAGAAGAACCGTCGATTAGCAGAGGCAGAACGTGACCAGTTGGCCAGACGAATGGTTGCCAATACCAATAAGCAGCGGCAAGAAATAGCTCCAGACGAGTTGGCCATGGAAAAGAACGATGGAGTGGCTGATGCGGAGATACCTGTTATGGAACAGGATTCGGATGTGACGATGAATCCGATGAAAAAGCAAAGGAAAGAGGGAATATATACTAAGAAGAAGAAGCCGCCAGTGGATAATTGTTTTGCCGATATGAAGGTAAAGCCGACGGACAATGACTGTTACCCGACAGCAACAAATGATTGGGGCTGTGAGTCGTTGGTTATTAATGTTCCGACGAGGAAAATTACGGCTAGAAATGCAGATATGAAGATGAAGCAGGCGGACAATTGCGAGGAACCGACAACACAAGATGATTGGAACAGTAAGCGAAAGCCGAAAATTATGAATCTTCCGGCCAGGAAGATTGTCGATATAAATCGTGGAAAGGCGGCCGGGAAGTTGGATCCAGCAGTCACATTCAATGGTGCACAACGTAATAAAGATGACGTTCTGCCGAAGAGGGACGAATTTGATGCCAAGAAAAATGCTGAAGAAGAAGGGGAAGGTTATCCCACAAAAATGAAGTCTGCGGTCAGAAGCGGGAACAAGCTGAAGAATGAAGCCGCGGCTATGATGAGGTTGGCAAATGGCGCAGCCTGGAGAATGATGCTGCTGGCCAAAGATGTGGACAAGCCATTTGGAAGCCGTATGACCGAGAAGCTGAGGATGACTATGGCCAATGGTTCTGGATGGAAGATGAAGCCGGCAGACAAAGGTGGAGGTGCCGATATTAGAAGCTGGTTGGGGAGATGGCGGTGGTACCTGGAGGCGATCACCTAGCTGTTCTTTTATTTCTTTATAATTCATTTTATATATTTTATATTCATTTTCTGGCCCGCAAGATGTTCACGTAGCGAACATGGTTTTTAAATAATAAAGATAGTAAACGTCTTGCTGTGGGTCTCTTGTGTAAAAGAGAGAACATTTAGTTAAGCAGGGATCTATTTTTGTATACAGTCCGCTTGAGATAAGAGCATTTTCTTGTTGAATATTTGTACACAATAATAAGATAGAAGTTTTCTATTGCCACATGTGGTATGTTTGGGTGAGATTACGGGGAGTAATCTTCACTACAGACTGATAAGCATGTGTAGCGTGCTTGCCACATGTGAGATAAAGAATTGTGTGTGTCTACTCCATGGGTTATGGCAGATGCACTCTCTCTCTCTCTTTTACACATTAGTCTAAGATAGGTTAAGTCATCTTGTACTACTTAGTTCTTAAGGATCACATTTTAGTTCAATAAATTAGTGTGTAAATGCACCACATACAAAGAAGACGTGCTTTCACTCCGCGGACAGTATCCGCGTAAGATCCCTGGTTAACAGTTGGTAAATCAATACCAATGCTTGTTAAGGTTTGCAACTTTGCACATATATATTTGAAGATTTAAAAGAGAAGAAATATAATTAACAAAACATTTTTGTTATTGCTTTGTTGTTGTTTTTTGTAATTAAAGAAAAGTCCTTATTTTTGATGGCGGGCATGATAACTCCTCGCTGGAACATCGGAATCCGAAAATTCCAACGGTGTTAGAAAGAGTACATGTCTGGCTCTCGTATGAACTAGGATTATTGACTTCGCTCTAAAATTAACGAAATGGCGGACCTTCGAAAAAATATTTTTGGAAAATCGCCGATTTTTGACCAAAAACCAAGTTAAATAATAGGGAAGATCTTCACCGATTGACTTTATCCTAGTTCATACGATAGCTATACACTCACAGAGAAACGTCTAAAAATTTGGAATCGATTAGTTATTAGTTTTTGAGTTATCGTGCCCGCCATTCGCAAAAGAGGAAAACGCGTTTAAAGTTTGAGAAGCCCTTTAGCCGCCACTTGGTGTTGACACAATAAATCGGCAATATTTTCAAGAGTTCTTGAGATTTTCACTTGAAATTTTGTAGAGACATTCTTGAATTAGTGTAGAATCGAATTAAAAAAAATACCCCGAGAATGGGGGGGTCCCTTTAAGTCTAGAAATGTGTGTTTTTAATTCCGTAAAAATCGGTTCAGATTTAGATATAGATGTCCGATTTTAAGTAAATGGTGCAAAGTCCCAATATGTTTTTATATATTTTTTTAATGGGAAATGCCACCAATTGGGAATGAGCATAAATCTGAAATTGTTTGATCAATAATTTACCAGAAATATGTCATGTCAATACAGCCATTTGCCGAAAATAATGGATTTATTTTTCCCAAACCTAATATTTTTATGATCAAATGGACCAGCAACTTTATTTTGGTCTGTTTTTCTAGTCTCTCTAGAAGTCACAATCATGACCCGACATCACAAAACTTAACACGGAGAACTAGAGTAAGAACGTGTCAAAAGTCCGAAAAGCTTGCCAATAATTAAAATAAATAGTGTTGACTTTTAGTCTAAGTATTGAATTTAATCTTGACTTTTAATCTTTACTGATTAAATATGAGAGATATACTAAGATATATATTCGCATATGATACATTATTATGCTAGAAGTTCCAAATATCTCGGATATTTGCAGGATTTTGATTTTCCTTCACAGAAAATTAATGTTGAACAGTATTTGTGTAGGGTACCATATGGTCGGCCCCATCCACATATACGTTTAATCGGCTTCTTATACTTCCGTTTAATCGGTTTATTATATATCGTGACATCTTCCTTTGAATTATAATATAGACTTAAACGGCATATATTATTACTTTTTACGAGGTTAACCTGCTTTATGAGGATTTATTTGACATATATGCAAAGGAATTGACAATTGAAACCCACTGGGTTAACGAAATCCGGTTAAATGTAAACGTACTATTACTGATTTTTATTTTACTAAAGATCTAAATATTAATTTTATCTATTTATTTTTTTTTTCAAAGAGTATAAGAATTTCAAAATGTTCGTATGTTTGTCATACAATACCCCGCTTCCTTATTGTTACCAAAAAGCCTTTTGTTGAGGCTATTTTCTTAATATACCAAACTTATTAGTTTTTTTAGTTGTATTAAATGTTTCAGTTCTCCTTTTTTCGGAATTTATATTCATTCCTATCATTTTGAGCGGTAGTAAATTCATAGAACTACATGAGACCCTAAACAAAACGATAATAACAACAACGAGAGAATATTGCGAAGAACCTAGGAAAACTGTTTCACTTTCATTATCCTTTTTGGTAATAACAAAAAAAGCAACAAAAAAGAAGAGACAATCCATAAAAACGACTACTGCTTGCTAGCACTTGAAGTACGACTACCAACAACCAAGTACGATGATTACGTTCTGCTTTGTTACATTTTTTCTAATTTTATGAAGTTTACTACCACCACGTTCCACTATATCCTCGACGCATAAAAACGCACAAACACACACACATTGCCATTTTTTCCAAATCATCGTATATGAATGAACATAGTTTCTCTTTATGTGGGAATGTGTGTGTGTTTCTTACGAACTTCAATATTTTATATGATTTTATGAATATTCCCGTTCATATTTTTGCACCAGCCAACCGTCTGAATGAATAGCAGTTAAGCCATCCTAGAGAAGATGGTTCTGGTATGGGGTTGTGTAGATTGTTGTTGTTGCTTGAAAGGCGGATGTGTAGTTTGTCATTTATAAGGAAATTATTATTACCGTTGTTCGTTGGGCGAAAATGTGGTGAGGTAGGTTTATGCGTGTGGACACAAATCCCACACACACACAAGAACCCACCCAGACACTTGCACAAAAAATATGGGAAGGCATCTCGAGTTCTTCACGTACGTTTACGTATACGCGTTATTATCTCGTTAAAGGAATAGCATAGCATCGTAGTATAGTGTGTGTGTGTGAAATATAGGCAAAGGGATATTCATACTAGGAATTATGTTTTTTGCGTGTCGGTTGTCCCTTCTTTCAAAACTAGTTTGTTTTTCGGCTTCTCATCATATTTTCTGTTTGCTCTATGAGTTTTACAAAGCGTGAAATTAAATTTCATTTACTTATTCATGACAATATTCATAAGAATGCGATTCGGAAATCTTTTCGGAACAAAATTTGCCTTTATAGTGATTGTTTTCATTTTATGCATATACAAATATTTGATGTGAAATTTAGTTTTATATTTTTTAGGTAGAATCACTTTTAATAAACTAAACGGCTATTGTTGTCGATTTCAGTTCAGCTTTATGCGATTTTCGAGATCCTCTTCCGTTAATATTTTATGGTGATGATGTATTTGTTTGTAATAAAATTAAAATTTATTTACTTAAATCATTCAAGATTTTGGGTTTAAATATAAGTGTGGAAATTGATTTAATTTGAATATACCAATAGCGTCTCCTTTTTACATTTCATTTAAAATACCACGAAATAATCATAAAACGCTTTATTACGAATTGTACAATATTTTTATATTAAAAACTTACATTTCACCTCTTTGGTATTCTGAAACGATTCGAAAGGCTTTTATATAACTCACTAGCAAAGTGCCCGATACTTCGTATGCGGAAAGGGAATACAAAAAAATAATAATAATAATATCATATAGAAATGAAAATCGTGAATAAGGTATAATTTGTTGTACCATAGTTTTGAATTTTACCTCTATCCCTACATCTAATATCAAGTTTATAATCATTTAGTATCCTTCATACACATAAGCACTTATTTCCGAAATCTCTTTCTTATTTCCATTACACAGATTAAAAGCATATCACAATTCCTATTATATATTTTAGCAAATACAGAGAGGTTCCAAATTTAGTTCCATTTAGCACGTTTTGAACACAGACTATCAAAAACCCTTTGGTACTTCTTTATAACTCTCCGTCAGTGACCCATATTCACTTCGACAGTAATATAAATTCTAAATCTAAGGATATAACCAAATCCAAATTGTTCCAAATTTAGTACCATTAAGTACTTTTCATAACCATAAGTAAAAATTTCAAAACTACTTTAATCCTATACTGTAACATTAATCTTAATTCCACCAAAGTCCAAAATGTAAAAAATGTAGTACTTTTCGTACTCGTAAGTACAAATTTACCTCAATCCTGCTTTCAAATAGTAATCGTAAGTTCAGATTTAAGAATTGCACCTCCCTCTGTTCATTAAAAACCAGATTATACCAGCTTTGGTACCATTCTGTACTTTTTGTAACCATATTCCAAAACCTACCTCAATATTCCAATCCGGCTTTCAAATAGTAATCATAAGTCGCCATTTAAGAATTCCAGCTCTGACTCTTCACTAAATTGTACCAGATTTGGTAACATACTATACTTTTCCTACACTCGCACAGTAGCCTATGTTGCAACTTTCAGGTTTCGAGTTCTATCCGTTTACTATAGTCCAAATTGTACCAAATTTTGTGCTTTTCGAACCCATAAGTCCGAATTTCCCGCTCACACAAACTGATTTGTACTATATTTAGTACTATTATCCATAAGTACGAAATTCCAATAATACTAAAACCTGTAATTTTCATTCCAAATTTAAGTTTTCCATCTCTATCCGTTCACCCAAATCAAAATCTAAATTGTGCCAAATTAAAACCATTTAGTACACATAATTAAGAATTTTAATACTACCGGCATATTTCAATCCTGCTCTCCAACTGTTATTTAAATTCAAAATTTCACACAAAATCAATTTGAAACTATTTAATACCATTATTACTTTTTGGTTCTATAATTAAGAATTTTCTAAACTACCTAGTCCTACTCTCCAACAGTAATTAGCTGTATCTTTATTCCAACAGCAACCATTATTCCATATCTAGGGTTTCCAGCTCTCTCCGTTCTCCCAATTCAAAATTGTACCAAATCTAGTGGTATTTAGTACTTTTCGTACTCATAAATACGAACTTCCAAATATTTTTCTATAGCTCAATCATCAACAGTAACCTTAATTCCAAATTTCAGGTTTTAAGCTCTATCCATTCAAGCAAAATCTAAATTGTACTAACGTTTGTACCATATAGTACTTTTCGTACCAATAAGTACGAATTTCTTAAATTACCTCAAGCCGACAGTCATTTTAATTCCTAATTTGAAGACTCCAGCTCTATCTGTTGACCTAAATCCAACTTGCACCAAATTTAGTACCATTTAGTACTTCTTGTACACATTAGTACGATTTTTTAAAGCTACCACAGTGCTGTACTCAAATTTTTAGGATTCCATCTCTATACACTCAACTAAATGCAAATAGTACCAAATTTAGTACTTTTGTACTTTTTATACACATAAGAACGAATTTCTTAAAACATTTCCATATATCCTAACCTGCATTGCATATAAAATTTCAAGATTTTAGCTATATATGTTAAATATATATACAATTAGACCTAAATTTAGTAAAGTTTAGTACTTTTTCGTACAATTTTAGGTCGCATTTCCAAAAACCCTTTTGTACACCTTTCTAAATTTCCACCAGTGTCAATATTTAGGGGGACAAATGGACCCAGATTTTTGTGTGAAAAGCGTATATATTTACCCCTGAAGGACATATACCCGAGAAGTGATAGAATATCCAAGAGGAGCGGTTTATGTTGATACCAATTATTTATTCAATATATGTACTTGTTAATACATTTATCCATGAGGATCCAGGTATGGTCAAGGACCACGCCTATAATTTTCGGTGATGATCAGATAATAATTTTGGGAAGAATTGGGCCGAAAACTTAATTTTTGTGTTTGAACATCACAACATAACCGTGTAGGTAATCTGAACCAGCAATTCGAAGTACTGTACTGAATATTAGAAGATAGTCGGCCTAGATGGTGCAAGTATCGCAAAATGAAAACACAGAAGGTTCGATTTTCGTGGAAGTTGTGTAGGGTATCATACGGTCGGCAGTCAATGGATAACGTGGAAAGTGGCGGACCTCGCACTTGTAGAAAAGCTTTGTCTGCTGTTACACCCTCTCTGGTAATTATATACAGGTAATATGATGAATTTGGGCCCTGATGCTGGTATATACTAATAAATCGTAGCATATTTCAAGCGGAAATATGTTCAATCAATATAACTGTAGAAAAAATTATCGGACTTAATATCAGCAAACACTTACTTACAATAGTTCTCTCGATACAGAACATTCTTTCCATAAGCCGAACATAAAAAGAATTCGAGGCTATATTGTGCGAATTTTTTTTAATTTTTTAAAGACCATGTTTTATGATACATCATAAACTTGGTCTTTCCATCGAATTTTCGATCGCATCAATAGGCTCGCTTTTATATGCCTTTTGGGCTGGGGCATCCCCATCCATTCGCAGCCCGATAAAAATGACCAAGTCCATGTCCGTGTACTTATGATATAGCTCCTGGTAAATTCGACACCAATATTCATCATCGACACAGATCGACCCATAGATCTTTCGGATAAATTTTCTCTCAAACAATCTAAGAGCTGTCTCACCTGCTTGCGCAATTACCCATGCTTCGGATCCATATTCCACCAAGTAGGTAGTATCAACGTCTTGTTTCGGAATTTCTTATTTAGACCATAATGCAACTGTTGGTCAATATTCCTCTTCCAAATCTCAAATATGATGCCATTTGTTTTATAAATATAGATAAAATCTCTGACTACTTCCGAGTCTATAAGACATCTTGTGCGTTGATACCTCGGCATTTACTGCCAGGGCCACTTTTTACAGACTCCTTGGTTTCCCATTATGGCGATGTCATAAGCATAGGAGGGTAAAATATGCAGTTTTGTGTACAGAGTATCATTTGTATTTACCTTTGAGTGACCTTTTCCAACAAGATGTTTGATTGACTGCTACCATGTTTGAACACTCGTTAGGTATTGAAGGGCTCCGAGAGGCCCCTTCCAACTTTATCTAATGATCTTGTACCTGCATAGCCGTATCGGCAAATAATATTACTATATATGTCCATGGTAGGGAGAGGATACGGCGAAAAAACGGGTATTAGTTGACAAACGAAAACTTGTTGGGGGATTTCCAATACCATCTGATCGGTGATCTTTTGTCTTAATAAATCCTAGATCTAAGTCACTGTGGTTTCATCGCTGGTCACTGCGTTTCCAAATGGCAATTATAAATTTCTACCTCCGACCTTTCATTCTGTACCATAGGTACGGATATTGAAGAAATGAAACGGATGTCCTCTTCTCCCATCATCAGCGAAATTTATGTAATATCCGTACCATTTAACTATAATATTGAAAAAGGTATGTTAAAAATTGTTTAAATTAAATACAAAGCTACTCACACAAATGTTTGATATAGCACGGTTAATGACTAAAAATATAATCTGCCTTATTATACTGCTTTAACTATTTGCATTCTTTCAAAGTGCATTCAAATAATTCTGACAACATCTACCTTTGTTTTAAAGTTCATCATTAAAAATATATAGTCAAGAAATGGGACAACAGCTATTTACTATGAGGTACATATGCAAAATGCCAACAAACAATTAACATTTTTTTGTTACAGAGAAAGAACAGCATTCTATTGTTTTTCATCAGATTACCAACAAGGATAAAAACTAAAAACAGTTTACTGGCCTTAACTTTTAATAAATTGCCTGCTGTAAATGAAAGGTCCCTCACAAAACATATTTCATTTTTTCGTTTATTTTCCTTTTTGTGAAAATCCAAAAGAAACCAAAACTGCCACTTATATTGTCCCCCCAAAACCCAACACACATCACACTGTCATCTACTGCACCTCTTTACACCTTCTTTATGGCTATGCTGATGATGATGATGGCCTTTTGCCACAACACTTTGCTTAAGTACAATACATCTAAGTAAATTTTCAGCCACTTAAGAATTCAGCAAAGGCAAGAAGTAATTCAAGTACTTACTCACCCAAAACCCAACCCCAGAAAAAAAACTGAAACACTCTCATTGCTCACTTTAGATTTTGTCGTCTCGTTTTTTTTTTTGTTTTCTCTTGCTCATCTACTTTTTAATTTACCTAGAAGGTTCTTTTGAACATAAGCCGGAAGTCATGATGTAAAACAGTAGAAAAATATATTTTTTGGTTTGAAAGGAAGTCTTGGTGTTGTTTCCAAAATTATTTCTTACCAGGAGTGCTACTGTTTTGGGCGAGGAAGAAAATTAAAAATATTGTTTGCAGTTATGCAAAATGTTGAATTAGAAAAATATTTATTGTTGGTTGTGAAAGTAGTTATATGAGTCGTCTTTAGAAGTATGTCAGTATTTTACTTAAATTCCAGTCCAAATTATTTAAATCGCTTCGTATTCGAAATGTACAAATTCTGCCATCATAATTATTATTAATTCTTTTAAAACAGAATATAGAGAATAATTTTTTCGTCGATTTTGCTTTTGGTTTTCTTGATATTGGGCTTTTATTTTTCAGAAAGAAAGTACTGTATCTCCCGAAATCAAGGATGTAGCGATGTCAAATTTTGTCCATATCCTATCTAGGATAGTTGCATTAAATCTGTGAAAAGAAAATTGTTCTATGAATACGGAAAAAAATTCGGGGCTCAAAGGGTTAAAAACTCATAACTTTACCAAAATTTTGATTTTTTGGATTTTTCTTTTCATATGTGTCATCCATAATCTGGTCTTGACATATGAAATCCAAATAATATATATTAAGTAGCTGTATATTAAATATAAGCTCTGAAAGGGTTAACTCGTCGTAATAATCATTTCCGACCCTATAAAGCAATTTTTTGATCACCGTAAAATTCTATGACGATTTAAGCATGCCCTGTTGTAATTACATCAAAATATTTCATGGAATTGTCTTTAGTCTGCAGAGAGGTCAAGTTCGAAGATGAGCTATATACCCCCAATTTTCGATATATTGGGGGTTCTTGTGCGCGCTATTCAAGCGAATTCGTTGAAATTTGCTACAATGGGTTCTTATTGGATACCAAATGTATCCACTAACCAGTAAGAAAAGTAGTAAAGTCGGACTGGGCCGACTATATGATACCCTTCACCACTTTGGGGATATTCTGCATCATTCGTGCAAATATATAGGGACTTTGATGTCTCATTTACATTAAATCGGATGAAAATATATACGGGAGCTATATCTAAATCTGGACCGATTTTCGCGAATCTTAGCACACATCATTCTAGACTTAATTCAGTACGCTGTGCCAAATTTCATGCAAATCGAAAGATAAAAAGGGACTTTGGTGTCCCATTTACCTTAAATCGGAGCTATATCTAAATCTGAACCGATTTTCTCGAAACTTGGCACACATCATTCTGGACTTAATTCAGTACGTTGTGCCGAATTTCGTGCAAATCGAATGATATATAGGGACTTTGGTGCACCATTTACCTTAAATCGGACGAAACTATATATGGGAACTATATCTAAATCTGAACCGATTTTCTCGAAACTTGGCACACATTATTGTGGAACTAAGTACGCTTTGCAATTTACCCATTTACCTTAAATCGGACGAAAATATATATGAGAGCTATATCTAAATCTGAACCGATTTTTTCCAATTTCAATAGGGTTCGTCCTGGGCCAAATAAGTGAGCTGTGCCAAATTTCATCCAAATCGGATAATAAATGCGACCTGTACTTTGTTTACAATTTAAATGGACAGACGGACGGACAGACAGACGGACGGACATGCATAAATCGACTTAAATAGTGATTCTATGCATATTCTCAAAAGGAACCATGTGTCTATCTCGTTTTCTTTTGCCTGTTACAAACATATGCACAAAGACATAATACCCTGTACCACAGTATGGTGAAGGGTATACAAATGGTGTATGCAACGGTTACTGAATTAGGTCCATGTGTTTATATATAGCTCCCAAAGAATCCCAGTCTGTCCGTTTGACATGCAATTTTTTATTGATTTGAGTATGGTATGTATTGTTTTTTATGGTCCTCCAAAGATGTCTTGCATGCTGAAGGGTATCATATAGTCGGCCCTGTCCGACTTTTGAACTTTCATTACTAGTTCTGGATGCATTAGTGGGTTGCTGACCTTCCCTCCAAAATGGGCAATTCTGTATATTTACGTACCGATTGAGCCCAAAATAAGCTGTCCATAAAATGGAAGAAGTGGACGATGACCTTTATTAACAATACATGCATTTTGATAAAAAGGAGCATTGTGATGGTTAACTTTTTCGCCAAAATGAAAAGTTGAGATAGTGAAATAAAACAAGAAACGTGAGTGAGTTTTTTAATCCACTGTTGCCAGAAAGAGAATACCCTAAAAATCACCCTTTAACTGGATTAATAATTATACTCTTCAGGTACAGTCCATGATCCAAAAAAAAAAATATAAATTTTTTCCCTTATTTCATATACCCCCTTTGCTTCAATCAATGGTCTATACTGGTCTTGATAAATCTTCCCCATAGAATTATTCCTTACAAGCAAATTTTAACATAACAATACCCAATATTCTATTAGAAACCTTACCAGCAAATGGTGGTAATAAGGAATTCCTGTTTTCAGGATATTTCATAAATATCCGCTTATTTTCGATTTTTTCTTTTCATTTTTTTGGCCACAAGCATTTTCTAGCAGACCACACCAAATTGATGTAAATTCTATACAAAAAAGGCAACCACGTAGTAGCCTAAGTGCGAATATGCACGTGTTGCAAGACATTTTCTATGCGGGTGTGTTTTCATGTCCGACAATACTGCCAATGTTGCCTCGCACTCAGCCATTGTTGTTATGTGTTCTCTTTTCGACACGTATTTTTATTATTCCTTCAACTTGTTTCACTACCAGGAACCATTTGCCTTCTTCTATTTCTACCATCTTGTAGACACATTTTGATGCAAGTCATTTTCGCATTAGCAGCATACTTTAAGTTTTTCATTGTTGCCACTTTGATAATAATGACTTGGCTGATGTTGCAGCTCCTGCCAAGCAAAGTTGCATGTTGAGTTGATGTTCGGTTGGTTGTGACGACCATTGCAGGTGGCGCTTGGCGTTTATTCATGGTTGCTCGCTTTGTTGATGATGGCCGCCGCACTCAAGAAGTTACATTAATTTGTGGCTCACCATTGTGCGATGTGTGGGTGTCTGTGTATACATTTCTTCCTCATTCCACCTATTACCGTGTTCGTTTATACAAAACATGTTGTTTCTTTTTTATTAAGATATGCAACAAAGGCATCGCAGTGAAAGTTGCGAAAAAGGTGTAAAAGTATAAATAGAAGGCGTTGGTAGGAAAAAAAGTAGTATTCGTGTTTCTGTTTTGTTGTTTGCTTTACTATTTTTCTGAACTTCTAATGAGTTTTTATTCCTCAGATTGAATGAAGTTAGCTTGTGGAAGGTACTCGCTCGTTGTAACATATTTTTAAGTGGTGCAATTAAATGTTGATATTTAAACGTTTAGTTTTGAGTTTATGAATAGCCCAAAGGTATGCTACAATTTATGTTGGATACATATTTATAATTAAACAGTGGTGTTCAGAAGATTGTTGATTTTCCAATAGTAATCAACAGTGAGTTTCATATTTGCGTGTTTGTTAAGTGATGTTGACTGAGTTTAATTATCGTCCAGACGAAACAAATAAAGCTAGAATCTTGAAAATGCATAACATATTTATTTTAAACTATAGTATGGTCCAAATGTAGTCCGTACTGCGTCTCAAATGGCCCATCCATTATTTCAACCGGCACAGCTCACGATTCAGTGTTACGTTACGATTCCAGCCCCTTTGAAAAAGGGTTTTGAATCCTTCTGTCTGATCATCACTCCAAAATCGGAAATTTAGCTCAACACAATTTTTCTATAAAAATTTTATCTTTAGCCATCTTTCCAAGCCAACTTTAAATTAAAGACCAATTTGCATATGTTTGACAGTTAAAAAAAGGATGAAACAATTAAAAAATCACCCTCTGTTTAAGTCTGTTGAAATCGCAATAGAGCTCCCAACATCTAGGATAGAGCTTTGAAACCACGGTTACGATGTTTGGTTTTAAAAATGGTCTCATATAACTGTCCCTCCAATATATGTATTTCGAATATTGTAAACATTATATTAAAGTCATAGTATTCATCATGAAATTTGGCCCAACTGATTTTTTTTTTTTTTTTTTTGTTACAAGAATGGTTATTGTTGAACTTGGAAGAAATCGATTCAAAGATATAGTTCATATATATTTTTTCGTCCGATTTTATGTAAATGGTGCACCAAACTGTCTATATTTGTCCGATTGAGACAGCGAACTGAATTAAGTACAGATTGGCGTACATGAAGTTTTTTTGAAATCGGTTCAGATTTAGATATATTTTTATATAAATATCTCCCTTCCATTTTATATAAATGGAGCTCCAAACTTTTCTCCGATTGAGACAAATCACATATTTTATTTAGTCCGATGTCAAGTTCCTTCAAAAATACTACGTCTGTTACAATAGAAAGCTTAGTAGCATCTCTTGTATGTTTTCAAAGTGGTGAAGGGAATGAAATAGTAGGTCCCGCCCGACAACTAATACTTACTGTTGTTTTTTGTAATTGAGACATATCGTTCCGAATAGAATGTAGAATGACGAGTTTTCAATTCTGTGTAATCCGGTGTCATGTAAATTTAAAATCGGTTAGCTGTGCGAGATATAGATAAATAACAGGGTCTGCTAATGAATGAAGTTAAGTTTGAAGTCTCCACATAATTATAAATATTTTCGGAACATAAAAACATATTGGACGAATCCAGTGAACCTAATCCAAAATAATCGCAATTTTTAAAAGGAAAAGATATTTTGTAATAGGTTTTTTATTTGGAAAAAGTTCTGACTGCAATATTTTTCGTGACTATAGAAGATTTGTTTCACCATTTAGTGTGTCACTGTAAGCTTAACAATGACTCGGAGGTATGTACTAATTTCAGCAGATGTAGGTCTTGGGTCGAACAAATAAACTCTACGCTATACAGATGTCTTGCCTTTGTCCCGAGTATGCGCAGATATCGAAAGCAACCAGTTTATAGTGAATTACAGTTTATAGTGAATAACAGTTTATAGTGAAATTTCAAGTCACGATGAATATGTGTAGGCGGTGGGGCTTTACTCATGCGCACGTGACTAATTGACATAATGTAATTTAATAAAATTAAATTTTAAGAAATTGTATTGCACCCGATAAAATTTTCATGTATGGGGATGTAGCTCAGATGGTAGAGCGCTCGCTTAGCATGTGAGAGGTACGGGGATCGATGCCCCGCATCTCCAAATTATATTTTTGTACTACACCATAAGGATCTCAGAGCATTGTTTCTGTTTCATACAGAGTATTCAATTATTACTGTTATTATTGAAACGACTCATAGATAAGCAAGTGGGAGGGTAAGTCCACCAGAATGTGTCCAGAATCTTTTTTGAAAGTTTCGCAATCATTACAAAATTTCAGCAATAATCCGGTTGTTATATGTGAAGTATGTCAAATCCATAACTATATCAGACTCCGATACAGGTCTTTAAGGTAGAGGTTGTCCTCTTAAAACTGAAATTACAATATTACAGAAAATACTTGTGGATATTATGTTTTAAATCCTTACTATTACAATTGAAATCGGGACTATTAAATATTTGTGGATATTCTATTTCCGGTTTTCAATTATGCAAATTTATGCAAATTTTCTATGTTAGGGTCATGGACGGTATGACAAATTAAATATACATTCCATTTGATGATGTAGGATATAAAAACCTGGAGATGCGGGGCATCGATCCCCGTACCTCTCACATGCTAAGCGAGCGCTCTACCATCTGAGCTACATCCCCAATTACAAATAGATTTCATTTTTAACATAATTAAATTTATTTTGTGTAAAAATTGTGTATTGAAAACACGCAACAAGAAATGCAAACACAGCGATATTGAAAACAAAGTATAACTACGCTATGGTATGATGACAATGAGTTCATGACGTTCATGGTCGTAAAAGAGAACTACGTGATATCTGAAAATAATATCAAGTAGTAATATGAAACTTATAAAAGTCTAAGGTTTTAGTCAAACCGTAGTCTTTAATTCATTAGTAACCCGAAATGACATCTTGTAACTAATTTGCAATTAGTACCTGGGAACTTGAAAGTAGAGGGAATAACTTACATGTTGGGCCATATAAAAATGCGGACCCGAAAATGCTAAACTATAGTCGGTGTTCCAATTATATTATGACAACAAAAATATATAACAGGACAAGCACTGTGAGCATAATAACTGAACTCAAAAAGTAGCTTAGCATAAAACCTTGGACAATTTTGAATACATGGCACGATGACTTGGTATAGGCGGTGCATGGTAATATTTATGCGTCCATTAATAGTAAATATACTGAATTGTTTATCAAATTGGATTGCACCGACATGCATATACGTATATGGGGATGTAGCTCAGATGGTAGAGCGCTCGCTTAGCATGTGAGAGGTACGGGGATCGATGCCCCGCATCTCCAGAAAACATTTTGGATTGATTGAAGATATATGGGCAGTAAAATCCGATGTACATTGTGATACGTCAAATTGCAGCGAATATGCAGTAAAGAACCTGCAAAATATCCACAAGAGATGTCTCATCAACATACGAGGACCTGTTTGGAGGATATATGTGCGCTAAAGGGTCTTTAGATATTCGGAAGAAAAAAAACAAGGAAGGGACAAACGGTGGGCGGGTACCGGCTATGTCATACCCTACATCACATTGTGTGTATAATATGGGAGCTCTACTTAAATTTGAACCCATTTCAATAAAACTAAGATCCTTCTATTTGGGTTATTTTATATGATAATGTCGTCTATTGAAGAAACCCTAAAACTCGTAAATCTGAGATTAATTTGGTACCCTCTGCAATATTTTGTCTCAATTGGACACAATCTTTGATGTCTTTGATGTCTTTGATGTTATCTGCGTCGTTCGCGATATCTCAAAGTTCGACGAAAGTATACTCACCTATTTCGATAGAGTGAGTGAAAATGGGAACATTTTATAATCAAATATATTGTTTAAAATTACGATAACTTTCATTGTAATGGTGTATTTTATTTAAACTGGTTATAAATTGACATTCCTGGTTACAATCTAGCACCACCACATAACGAAAGACCGGCATAAATCCAAAATCATGATATTTGAAAAAATGATGCAGAATAGTTCGCTATATTAGACTTGTGCTAAACAGTCAGATTAATATTGCTTACACCCTTTAATTGATAAACTGTAGATTATCCTTTTAATGTGTGAAAAAATTGAGAACTTAAAACACATTTTCTGCAAAATCATTTTTTTATATATTTATGACGGTCTTTGAGCAAATGAACGATATGTGGACAACGCCTAATTATGGAAAGTTTACGAGTCCCAATTACATGCATGGTGTCATTTGACATTTCAGAAAGTTTTAGCTTCCAATATATCTTTGATCCGGTCAAAAGATCGTCTGGAGATGCGGGGCATCGATCCCCGTACCTCTCACATGCTAAGCGAGCGCTCTACCATCTGAGCTACATCCCCATATATACATAAGGAATGATATCGAAATTGATAAGCAATTTTAATCATAAATTCCTACCATTAAAGACAATTTGACACTGGCGCATGCGCATTACAATGCAATACGCAGTCATCGTGACATGAATGTTCAAATAGTCCAAGGCCTTACGCCCAGGCCTTGCTGCGCTATATACTTTTAGTTGTCATTATTTTGACCGTATATTTGGAGTACTTCCTCCTATATTTGGATTGATTCCCCCAATATTGGGATTACTACCCCTTTTATATAATTCGCTGGTTAGCTGTAATTCATTATTTGGGTATAATGCAGGAATAGAGACTAAGATTTTTGTATTTGAATAATATCAGAAGGCATTGAAAATCATTGATTTCAACAAAGTCTTGTTAAAAAAAATACCTATACGTGATATGCATTTCTTTGACCGAATAAACAATGAAGGTAACGAACAATGAGTTCGAACATACCATTGCATAGTTGTAGCTTATGTCCACTATTGCTGTGTCTTTGTTTTTGCTGCACATTTCAATTTCATTATTGTGTTAATGAATGAATTAAATTAATTTTGGTAAAAATAAAATTTATTTTTAATTGGGGATGTAGCTCAGATGGTAGAGCGCTCGCTTAGCATGTGAGAGGTACGGGGATCGATGCCCCGCATCTCCAGATTTTTATAACTTTCGACATCAAATAGGAGGAAGATATATTTTAATTTTGTTGTTGTTGGAGACCTTTATATATTCTTGATATATTCTAGATATAGCTTTGAAAATTGGAGTAATTATTGAAAACCCGGTAATTAAATTTACGATTTTTGTGTAGCCCCAATAAAACGGTATAATCAAATTATAAACAGTTTTGAGGATTTCAACGACTATTTTTAATAAAATTAACTCAGACGTCGCAGTTATGGATTTTAAAGAAATTACATACCACACGGACGTGTGTTCAAAGTTTGGCATATATCCATAGACGGATTGTAATATGGCAAGTCAAAATAGAGTATTTTAGAGATTTACCTTTTAAGGGCCGGTTTGTGGGTATACTAAACAATAAAACCATAAATTGAAAGATACTCCCAGAACGGATTTGAGTTCTCACCATAAGTAATTTGGGGCTACACAGTCCAAATTCTGTATGGTACAGAAATTGCGCTCTGAGAGGCTTACTGGAGCGTTCCAAAAGATCTTCTGGAGATGCGGGGCATCGATCCCCGTGCCTCTCACATGCTAAGCGAGCGCTCTACCATCTGAGCTACATGCCCACTTATGTACGTTTTATAAACTGCAAACCAATTTTATAAAATTAATCTTATTCAATTGACAATAATGTAACTAGTCACGTATGCATGGGCATTATAATGCGCCACCTACACGCAGTCATCGTGACATGACTTTTCAAGTGGTCCAAAGTCTTAGACTTTGCTTCTTCAATTGAAGAATGGTTGGGTCATTGGTGAACAATTTAATAAAATCGATCGAATATATATATATATATATATATATATACTAGCGGGCCCGGCAAACGTTGTCTTGCCATAACAATATTGTTAAGGAATAGTTTTCGGTATTCCAAACTTGTTTTTGAATTTCTATTCATATTTGAATAAACAAACTTTCTGAGTAAGAAATATCTATGAAAATTGTTGGTATAGATAAACTTTTTCTATTTCTTCCCATATACCGATCTTGATCGTTACATCGGAAGCTATAACACATATTTTAATACAATTCTTTGCAGTATAGAGTTCAAAACACTTCGTTTATGGTAGCACAATGTTAAGTAAGCTATTTATACCTTTCACCATATGGTGAAGTGTATATTAAGTTTGCCATTCCCTTTGCAACCTTGAGCCCCAGAAAGTATTTGTATATATTATTGATCAGAATAAAATTCTATGTCGAAATCACGATAGTGATCGCAATATTTAAGATATATTTGATTGATTGTTTGGTAATGAAAATGGGATATATCGGGGATGTCGAGCACGTTTTTCAACGCATTGTCTGTAATTTGGCATTTTGGTTTTCCATATATAGCGAACCTTATTACCAAAGACATTAATATTGACCCAAGTTTAGGAGTAATCCCACATATAAAGGTGCCCCCAATATTCGGTATTTGGGGTTTTAGGTCACATTTTTCAACCGAATTGTCTGTAATTTGGTACTTTCAGTTTCCATTGTGTAGCAAATCTCCCTACAGAAAAATGGCGTCTACTCTCTTTTTACAATAGCCCCAATGGTACTAATTATAATTCGTAATTCGGCTATCATTTCTTATTTTCAATTCTCATATGGTAGCAAATCTTTCTACCAAAAATTAAGAATAATGGTTCACTTTTTGGGATTCTGGGAGTTTAGCCAATTTTTTAACCCAATTGGCTGTAATTATATACATTGAGTTCCCATTGGGAACAAACAACCTTACCAAAAGTTATCGATATCGGTCTATTTTTTAAGATATCCTTCATATAGTTGTACCCCAGTCCCGAACGACTACTTGTATAAAAGTTTGGTTCGGTAGAACTTAGAGACGTCTTTACTTGTTAATAGATTTCCTCATTTTATAAATCGGTGAATGACATGTAAAACATGTATTTTTAAAACAAATTGGCAACATCACATCATGAGACTCTATGTTATGTTTTTTACGGAATTTTTGGTATTTCCTTCACATTAGGTATTATGCCTATTATGCATTTTTTATATTGCTAGTTTACCAATATATCCCATTTTCTATACCAAACATCCTCGGAGTAATAGCAATGTATGTGCTAAATTTCAAAGATTCATATATTTCGAGCTCTTTCGTTTTAAAGATGTGACAATAAAATTACAAACATGTCAACTACCGATATACTGAGGACATCCTATAAAATCCTTACTTAATATTTGGCTACCGTTATCAGAAAGTCTTATAAATATATTTGTGAAAAAATTTGATTAAATTCATATCATGTAATATTCAGTAATTTGGGCTTTTGAACATATGTGTGCTTTTCATATATAAAACGGAAAAAATCATTTGGAGGACCGTTAATGGCACCGGCAAATGATGTCTATTATGCATTTTTATATTCATGGTTTATAGTTAGTTGTTCTCATTCAAGTTTAATAGTCCAATTTTGCAATGAAAAGATAAGGCAAATAATATTTTTAATTCAAAATGTCTTCTTATATTAGTTTTCTCTGTGATTCATATTACCAATGACATAGCAACATTCAATGATATACTTCTCAATTATTTTTTGTATTCTGAAATATTTTCAATACAATGTCAATCCAATTGAAAAAAAAAATAAATAAAATATTTTAATACAAAATGAACAAATTCGCTGTTGCAAACATAAATTTACTTTTAAAAAATTTCATTTGTGGGGGGGGGGGAGTGCCCGGCCTCCCCCCCTGCGTACGTCCCCGATATATATATATATATATATATATATATATATTTATAGAGGGCGGCAGGGACGTACGCAGGGGGGCGGCCCGGGGGGCCCGGCCCCCCCCGGGCCGCCCCGAAATGAAATCCTGTGTACGTTGCTGGAGGGCGGAAATGTCGCGCTGATGGCTAGGAAATGTTGCTTGAGGTTCCGGTTATGGTCAAGACAACGACATAAATGATGATGATAACCTGGAGATATAGATTCCCAGGAAGTTGTGTAGTTTATCATATGATCGGCTCCGTCCGATTACACTGCTCCACTCACTGGTTATATTTGGAACTGACCGTTATTTGACACTCAGTCTTCTAGAAGTGTGTTGTTAATCAGATGTTATTTTTTTGTATTCGGTTTCTCACTACCTATTAAATATGATTACAGGGCGTTCACTTTTTTGATTAGCCTCCAGTTTGGGCACATTTTCCCTAATGGACAGTAATTTTATATTTTGGACTTTCATTGATTTAATTATCTCTACCAAAAATTCTTAATTGGGTCCAATTTTGCGGTACGGGTATGGTAATCTCATTTTAAACATTGGTTTGGGTTTTTTAACAGCTCAAGATAATGGCACCGACATATTTTTGGTATTTCGAAGGTTTTAGCCGCATTTCCCGTCCATTTCGGGTATTATAAAGTTGTTAACCCAATTTTCACATTAATGTTCGCATCTTCTTCAATCTCAAAATCACATATACATAGACACATAATGCTCATTCTTCCAAGGGTATATATGTGGGAGGTCGAAACACACTGTTCTACTTAAAACATTATACATTTTTAAAACTTAACATTTCCATCGATCAAATCAAGGCATTGCTTGTTGAAAACTGCACTTTCGGGTGGAGTTTTAAATATTTGAACCAATTTATTGTTGATTTAATTCCACTAATAATTTATTCAATATTTTATTCAGATTACTATTAAAATTATTATTGGAGATGCGGGGCATCGATCCCCGTACCTCTCACATGCTAAGCGAGCGCTCTACCATCTGAGCTACATCCCCATGCAATTAAAATGAATGCCGTTTTATACAACTTCAAAATTATATATGTATGTGAATGCATACAATTTACAAAAAATCGAAAATTTAACCTACATATGCATTTAAAAAATTTTAAACTTTGTCCAAAAAGATAGGTTACCCAAATTGTGTGTTGTCAGTACCATTGACATTAAAAAAGTCATGAATCTGCATTTCAATAAAATTTCAATAAACATATTCGCCGACGTCGTCATCATCGGATGATTTGTTCGTCAACGGCTCAGCGACACATTCAACTTCAGCATAAATAATCAAATCAGATAAAAATGTTTTTTTTTATTATTGTTTAAATGTGCATAAGGTTGAAATATTAAAGTAGTGAAAGTATTTATTTAATGGCTGTCTTTAAAGTGTTGACGAACTTTATGAATGAATGAATATTTGTTCAGATATGTTGATTAAACCGATGGTTGTTGTGCATTGTAAATATATACAGTATATTTACAATATTTCAATATTTTCGAAAAAATTCGAAAATATTGATCTGATTATTGCAATTAGTTTTACGTGCACCACAAAAACCATTGAGGATTTCAGGGGATAAACAAAAGGATTATTCGAAGGAAGTTGGATATGAAATATATATATATATATATATATATATTTATAGAGGGCGGCAGGGACGTACGCAGGGGGGCGGCCCGGGGGGCCCGGCCCCCCCCGGGCCGCCCCGAAATGAAATCCTGTGTACGTTGCTGGAGGGCGGAAATGTCGCGCTGATGGCTAGGAAATGTTGCTTGAGGTTCCGGTTATGGTCAAGACAACGACATAAATGATGATGATAACCTGGAGATATAGATTCCCAGGAAGTTGTGTAGTTTATCATATGATCGGCTCCGTCCGATTACACTGCTCCACTCACTGGTTATATTTGGAACTGACCGTTATTTGACACTCAGTCTTCTAGAAGTGTGTTGTTAATCAGATGTTATTTTTTTGTATTCGGTTTCTCACTACCTATTAAATATGATTACAGTGCGTTCACTTTTTTGATTAGCCTCCAGTTTGGGCACATTTTCCCTAATGGACAGTAATTTTATATTTTGGACTTTCATTGATTTAATTATCTCTACCAAAAATTCTTAATTGGGTCCAATTTTGCGGTACGGGTATGGTAATCTCATTTTAAACATTGGTTTGGGTTTTTTAACAGCTCAAGATAATGGCACCGACATATTTTTGGTATTTCGAAGGTTTTAGCCGCATTTCCCGTCCATTTCGGGTATTATAAAGTTGTTAACCCAATTTTCACATTAATGTTCGCATCTTCTTCAATCTCAAAATCACATATACATAGACACATAATGCTCATTCTTCCAAGGGTATATATGTGGGAGGTCGAAACACACTGTTCTACTTAAAACATTATACATTTTTAAAACTTAACATTTCCATCGATCAAATCAAGGCATTGCTTGTTGAAAACTGCACTTTCGGGTGGAGTTTTAAATATTTGAACCAATTTATTGTTGATTTAATTCCACTAATAATTTATTCAATATTTTATTCAGATTACTATTAAAATTATTATTGGAGATGCGGGGCATCGATCCCCGTACCTCTCACATGCTAAGCGAGCGCTCTACCATCTGAGCTACATCCCCATGCAATTAAAATGAATGCCGTTTTATACAACTTCAAAATTATATATGTATGTGAATGCATACAATTTACAAAAAATCGAAAATTTAACCTACATATGCATTTAAAAAATTTTAAACTTTGTCCAAAAAGATAGGTTACCCAAATTGTGTGTTGTCAGTACCATTGACATTAAAAAAGTCATGAATCTGCATTTCAATAAAATTTCAATAAACATATTCGCCGACGTCGTCATCATCGGATGATTTGTTCGTCAACGGCTCAGCGACACATTCAACTTCAGCATAAATAATCAAATCAGATAAAAATGTTTTTTTTTATTATTGTTTAAATGTGCATAAGGTTGAAATATTAAAGTAGTGAAAGTATTTATTTAATGGCTGTCTTTAAAGTGTTGACGAACTTTATGAATGAATGAATATTTGTTCAGATATGTTGATTAAACCGATGGTTGTTGTGCATTGTAAATATATACAGTATATTTACAATATTTCAATATTTTCGAAAAAATTCGAAAATATTGATCTGATTATTGCAATTAGTTTTACGTGCACCACAAAAACCATTGAGGATTTCAGGGGATAAACAAAAGGATTATTCGAAGGAAGTTGGATATGAAATATACAAAGACTAAAAGTCAATTTGAATATAGGTAGTTTTCAAAGATTTCTGACCTAGAATACGCCCATTTTAATCATCGCAAAAAGCCTTCACATTAATATGTTACTTGATTTTTTAAAGTCACGGTATGTGCATGAATCGGTGCATTTAAAAGCTCATACGTATCTATTAATTTCAATTTTTGAAACATTAATATAAAATGCATTTTATGTAAGGGGATGTAGCTCAGATGGTAGAGCGCTCGCTTAGCATGTGAGAGGTACGGGGATCGATGCCCCGCATCTCCAAAAATTCTTTTATATAAAAGAAAATGGGATGTATCACCATAGTCCAAATCCATTTCATATTAAAGATGACATATTGATCCTGATCATACATATATCTAAAAAATAGAGAAGAATATGATATTCCTCACCCCAGTCCAGTCCATTCGACTTTGATTCTCTTTTATCTGGTTTCACATTGAAAATAGTGGGGAGGTATTTCCTATTGCGGAAGGGACCCATTCTGTGATACTCTCTACAATTACTACTACACTTTAGTACTCTACCGGACTAAAACCGGAGTCTTTTCCACTAGTCTTGTATAAGCGTACTCAGTACGTTTTGACGTACGACCAAGGGTTGTGTCATTTGCCACCTCCTAAACAACTGTATAATTGTGTAGTACTTGGGTCAGCACCAGGTTTTTATGTGTAACACTTATAGACTTGGGCAAACTCGAACACGTCAGTAAAATCAGTCAAAGATCTAGAAGTAAAAAGAACCAAGTAAGCACGAACACAAATACCCTACAGGACAAAAAGGAACTACATGAGCGAAATAACCGGCACTATTGCCGACCATTCCTTTTGAGCAGTTATTATTTGAACTATACTACTATATATATGAACCAACCGTTAAGGCATTTTTTCATATAAGTCGGGTTCTGACTAAAAACGACACATATTATTTATGATTCTAATTAACATTATTCATTACGGGAAAACATGGCCCGGTAAGTTAAGATTCAAATATAGCCGATAAAGCTTACAACTACGTATGCCACTATTGCTTTAAGGGGACCCTCCCTAATTCTCGGGGTCATTTTTTTATTATTTAATTCGAATCTACACTAATTCAAGAATGCCCCTACAAAATCTCAAGAACTCTTGAAAATATAGCCGATTTATTGCGTCAGCATCAAGTGACGGCTAAAGGGCTTCTCAAACTTTAAATGCCTTTTTCTCATTTGCGAATGGCGGGCACGATAACTCAAAATCTAATAACACAATCGATTCCAAATTTACACGTTTCTCTGTGAGTGTTACACGTTTCTCTGTGAGTGTATAGCTATCGCATGAACTAGGATAAAGCCAATCGGTGAAGATCTTCCATATTTTTTTTAACTTGGTTTTTGGTCAAAAATCGGCGATTCTCCAAAAATATTTTTTCAAAGGTCCGCCATTTTGTTAATTTTAGAGCGAAGTCAATAATCCTAGTTCATACGAGAGCCAGACATGTACTCTTTCTACCACCGTTGGAATTTTCGGATTCCGATTTCCAGTGAGGAGTTATCATGCCCGCCATCAAAAATAAGGATTTTTCTTTAATTACAAAAAAAAAAAAAAAAAAAAAAAAAAAACAACAAGAATTGTTTGTAAATTATTTTTCTTCTCTTTTAAATTTTCAAATATATATGTGCAAAGTTACAAACCTTAACAAGCATTGGTATTGATTTACCAGCTCAATGAAAATCTTGAAAAATTAAAATCGAGAATGGGTGGGGTTTCCTTAAGTCGGTTCAGATTTAGATATATTTCCAATATATAATTTCGTTCGATTTCATGAATATGGTGCACCGAATCCAGACTAGAATGTTCAGATATAGCTTCAAGAGACCCACGCATGTCCGATTGACACAAAATTTTGCAAAGACTTCAGACTTAACTCTAGACTGATAATTATGAAGTGGATGTTAAATTTGTTAAAAATAAAATATAGTTTCACTTAAAATATTTTTTATTAAATAGTTGGCCTCCTCTGGAATCTGGTCCTTTCCATACTTGTTATAGTTGACACTATTGACTGCCCCCTAATTGAAAGATTGATGTTCTTGTATTAAAATAAACATATAATGCTTTCAAAATAAAGTTGTGTGTGATATACATTTTGGTTTAAATCATTCACATGTTCTCGAACCTCCTATTTCTGACATTCCAAACCCACCGGATTTTATTTTATACAATTCACACATTGCAATTCATTATGTAAATGTTCCTTTTAATAAAATGCTATTTGAAACCGTAGTTGTTTTCTAAGCCAACGGTTTTATCGAAGAATTAAAATTGAACACCAAACCTATTTAATATCTTAAATTAATTTCATTTTCATGTCACGGAGCGCAGTCGGTTGGCGGTGCATTGTAATGTTCATGTGCACGTGACAAATCGAAATTGTGATAGTAAATTAAATGTAATTGTATTAAATTATATTGCACTTTATAAACACATATATGGGGATGTAGCTCAGATGGTAGAGCGCTCGCTTAGCATGTGAGAGGTACGGGGATCGATGCCCCGCATCTCCAAATAGACTTTTGGAACACTTCAGGAGAAAACATCGACTTTATATCCTTTTAAAGACTTGAAAAATTATACAATTAAAAAAAAATTAAAAAAATCCGCACTTATCGAAGTTCTACAAAACATTAAAAAATCCAGGCTTATTGAACACTTAAAAAAGTATTTTTAAGAAGCCCACGCCTATTGAAAACTGGAAGAACGAAATAAGTACTTTTAAAAAATCAAGGCCTAAAATAAGAAATTTTTAAAAATATACTTCAAAACCCTCCCTTTCGTGTCATAGTTGTGTTATCACGATTCTGGTCTGATTTTTGTCCATTTCATTCTTCAAACATTAACTAATCATTATCAAAAAAATTGGGAGTGTTCTTTGGCTAGAACCGTCCTATTTGCAAAATTTCGTGACAATTGGTTCATAATGACGTAAACTTTAAAAACGCAGATACACGTGTCTTCTATTTTAAGATTGTAAGATTGAAAAAGATTTATGTTGGAAAATTCGATATGCAATTAAGACTTCGATGTTTTTTTTCGCTGATCAAGAACATATTTAATTTGTTGGACCTAAAATTATTATTTCGTAGTGTTATCATTTAATTGTTTTGTTTCATTAATTAAAGGCTCTTAAGAATTGAGTAGGAATTCATATTTAACTTCGTGAATTACAATTGTCAAGGTCATAACTTGCACCAATACAATTATAATTGACATCACGTTATTTGAGCTTAGGCGATGCATTGCTTGGCGCATGCGTACGTGTCAAACATACTTCAAATAATTACTTCATGAAATTGTTGATAGTCAAATAGAATTACATTTAATATAAGGGGATGTAGCTCAGATGGTAGAGCGCTCGCTTAGCATGTGAGAGGTACGGGGATCGATGCCCCGCATCTCCAAATATCCTTTTATATCCATTCCCAAATATACTCCAGAGGAATTGGATTTTATATAGGTTTTATAGAGTTTATTATAAACCTCTAAGAAATTATATCATAAAAGACATAATCATTTTTCTTCCTGAAATGATCACTGCTGCGAGCAAGTATTAAAAACCAGGAATACAGAGAACTTCTGAAATAAATTGTATCCTCCACTGAAAGAGATGCCATACATAAACCCTATATTAAAAAGTCAACAAAGCTCAATCGCCTAACATTTAACCCGCTCTTGTTAATTTATTTTTAAAATTCTATTCCTTGAACACTTGGAAATTATTAGTCTATCCATTCAGTATATCATCGCACATCACAACTACATTCATTCATTTGCCTCACTACAGGTATAAACCTCAAACTAAGTAAATTTACACTTGAATGTTGTCTAAATATCCGCCGCTGCATCGTTGAATACCACCATCCATTGCTCCAACACTTCATGTGGATATACTCGGATTATTCACTACACCTTAATCGCCACCACTCCTAAGTCCTTTAAACCAACAGCAGTGGCAGCAACACCGACGGTAACTGTAAGACCATTTCAATCATGGTACGCGTTAAGAGCTTTTATTGTTGTTGCTGCTGTTGTAGTTGTTAGTGTTAGCAGTTTGTTGTGGATTTTCAAGTTGTTTTCGAGAGTCAACTCTATAAAATAAAACAACTGCCGGAGAATATGAAAAAAATAACCGGAAAACTTAAATTCAATTTTCACATTTTGAAAAACATAATTTAAGCGTTTTGTTGTTCTACTTAACATAACACTGTCGGGGGTAGACACTCGAAGAAAAAAATCAGGAAAACTTGTATGATGTTATTAAACAAAAAGTGAGCAGCTGGGGTGACCAATGTCGGGCTGGACCAAATATGTTAATCTACAACAGTGGCGGGCATAACTATGTGAGAGTAACTGAGAATTCATCACCAAAAATGACTGAAGAAAAGAGAACAAATGTGACTGTGTTTTTTAACATTTACGCTAACGTATGATTCTGGGAAGTTTTGAGCATCAATGATCTACAGTCAATAGAGAGTTGCCCTTGGCCTTTATTAATTTATGTATAGAAGAAATATCCATATGAGAGCTGCTTTGAACCGATCGAATGGACATTTTGTTCATACTATGTCTTTTCAAAATTCGTGAGTTAGTATTTTCGATTTCCGCATTTTTGTTGGAAATATGTTTGGATTGGTGGAGTGTACATTTAATTTGTTACTCCGTTTAACCAGAGATCCCATAATATATATTTATATTCATGATCAAAATTAAATTCTATGTCGATTTTACAAACCCAAAAGACTAAAGCTTTAGAAGTTAGGCTTTGTAATTTGATCCTTCGAGTTATCATTGGGTGACACATCTTCTTATCAAAAATCCAGTTTTTATGGTAGACTCCTTATAAATTTTTATAACTGTTACCCCATTTTATATTGTATTTTTGAAACTATGGGTTCCTTGATATGCGAACGGGCTCTACGAGGGCAGTTCGGAAACTTCTTAGTTAGTTTTTTCAAAAATATTTTTATTTCTCAATATAATGTCCTGAAACTACAGTACACTTAGTCCAACGCTTTTATAGAAATTCTCTCGCTTTATTGAAATAGTTTTCCTCGAGGCCTTCAAAATAGTGGGTCACAAATGAAATTGCATCTTCATTTGCGGTATAACGCTTGCCAGAAAGGATTTTTTTTAGATATGGGAACAAGTGAAATTCAATGGTAGCTTAATCAGGAGAATAAGGTGGGTGGTGAAGGAACTCGTACTTTAATTCGTTGATTTTATCCACTGTTGAATAACTCTTGTGGGCTGGTGCGTTGTCTAGTTGAAAAAAATAGTTTTTTGTGTTGTAAGCCAGGACTTTTTTCTTGAATTTATACATTTAATTGATCCAAAAGAATTTATTGTTTTACTCTTTTGCAGATAGTCAATCAATAAAATACCTTTGAAGGCCCAAATCCCGTTGCCATAACAGTACCAGCCGTTTTAATTGTTTTTGCCTTCTTTGGGGGCAATTCTTCCAGCTTCATTCCACTATTTGGATTGTTCTTTGGTCTCTGGAGCACTTTCATCAAACACATTCACCATATCATTATGAATTTCTTGTCCAGATAAACCTCTTTTATGTAAATATTTATTTTTGAACACACACTGAGGGAGTTGCCAGATCAAAGCAAAATTTATCATGTGTTCATAACAGATATGGAAGTTTCCAAAACACTTAACTTTTTCTGTTTACACCACGTTTTTGTGCTAGGCTAAGATGTTTCCGAATTGCCCTCGTAATTTGATATTTTTGGTTTTCATTGGGTGTCAAATTTATATGTCCATCTCATGGAAGAGGAACAAAAATTTGGACGCAGGAGCTATTGAACATCGTCATCCAGATTACCTCAAACGATCATATCAGGTGCGAATCATGGGTGTTTATCTATGACTGGAGTCGTCCGGTTAAATATAAAGGTTTTGGTCAATATTTTCTTCGATTGCACCACGTCGTTGGTACATCATGAACTCTTGCCACAAGTTCGTAAGGGCAATAATGAATATTACCTGTGAATATAGTTATTCATGAATAAATAAACTGAATTAACATTCATATTTTTTCTTGTATATAGCTACTATTCCTTGGATATAAGGGCGCTATATATATAAGCGCCCGAATATCCAAGATCCATTTTCCAAAGGAACTAGCTACAATTTTCCATTAAGGGTTAGTTGTAGGTAAATAATTTTTTGACAGTTCATTTTTTAATTGCTTACTTCTCCTCCTAGAATATAAAGGTTTTGCCCCAGTTTTTTAGTACTGCTCCAACCGAACTGACGGTAATTTCCAATTCCGGTTTAGTGGTAGTAACAATATGTTCGACAGTTTCTATTTTAATAAGATCTTGTAGATAAATACTACTTTTAAAATATAAAGTTCCTAGCCCATTTTGTTGTTGTTTTGAGCTAGGCGGATTTTACAACCGATCTCGCTTTAGTTTTCCCATTCAAGTTTGGTGGTGAGTTAACAATTTCTTATTTGACAATCTACGAGGTCTTAAGATTACGACTATTTTGGTGTTATAATGAACCTAGGCGGATTTCACAATCCAATAAGCTGATATTTTCCACTAATTATTTGAAAATTCTTTTGGCATAGCCCCCAAATGAATGTTTTGCTATATTTATGATATTTAAATCAAAAATCGTCTTCGCAGAATATTGTCAATGTAGGTTCATGTTTTCACATAGATCCCATATAAAGTACATGTACATGATCTTTGGTCTGGTATTTTGAAAATCTTTTTAGGTGTGCTATGACATACAAGTTCTTGGTTTGTCCATGCTTAGACACAATTCTGCAGTTAAAGGTTCCGCCTTCTTTTCGGTGTGTTCCGTCTTGCGGAAATTAACAAATCTTTTACTAATTTTTTGGTCGAGTGTAATTCCAAGAATTCCCACCAAGTTCCACGATATACTTTATATACCATTCAACTTGTTCAGGAATTTTATTTACACAAATCCGAAACAAGAAAAAAAGCAAATAAACTGAACACCACACTTACAACTTAGATACAATTTCAATTACATTAACGTACTCTTTAAAGTTCTATGTTGCACTTTTTTTTTGCTTCGCTATGTTTTGTCGAAGTGCCGTGGCGAGTTATTATATTTTATGGCCTTATGAAATTTATTATTTCCAACTACCGAACATGAATGTTAAAATGATACATAGATATTTTCCAACTATTTTTGCACTTAACGTACAATACTCAACAAACAGAGGATGCAATAAATTTTGTGGTAGTAGCCACAGCGTGGCAGAATGCATTTTTTCTGTTGAGCGCGATGTCTAAATAATAATTGGTTATTATTTGGAAATGGAAGGAAACTATTAATAAGCAGTTTTGATTAATAAACAAAAATGGACAGCAGTATTAAATTATTTCTCTTTATATATTTTCAGGTGGTTTTTTAAATCGATTTATATTGGTAAGTTCACATTTTTATTATCTAAAATGAATAAAATTAAATATGTATACCATTTTGAAATATGTTGATAGTTTTTGAATTTAACAAGTTTGTTGATTAAACAATCCTGCAGTATTGTTGGTACTACAAAATAGAAACCATTGAAAAAATCCTCCTTGTTCCAAAGTCTTAGGCCCAATGTTAAACCGTTTTTGCAACAGAGGTCCTGTTTTTGAACACTTTTGTAGAAACTTTTACATAAAGGTCATATTTTGCATATGAAAATCCGCGTCCGTTTACGTTATGTTACTCATATTCAATTTAAAATACGTCAATTTGGCGTTCCCGGTTCTTGGAGGTAAAAATAATCCTCAAAGCTTGTTTTACATAGCTCTCATATAGAAGTCTCAATATATTTTGGTTACAATTTAGCATGTCGACTACTAGCGGAATTTGATCTTGAATTAGTAGTTGAACTTTACTACTCCAATGACCCATATTGTAAACTGTTAAGAGAGTCCCTAAGATATGAATAATCTGGAAGCCAAACAAATAGTTAACTAATTACTTCGACAATTTATTTCTTGATCAGATCTCATAGATTGCTTTTACTCCTAGAATATAAAAGTTTTGGTCCATTTTATGGTGTTTTAGTAGACTTAGACCAATGAACTGTATATAGTTTTCCAATCGGGTTCATATTTTTTTACCATTTCTTTTTTTATCAGACCTCACTCCTAAAACCTAGGCTACAACTCCTATAATATACCTAGGCCACAATTCCTTTAATAAGAGGTCTTAGCCCATTTTGGTGTTTGGACATAGGCGGATTTTACAACCAACTGGTTGAAATTTTCCATTCAAAGGTGGTGGTGGGTTAAAAATTTCTTATTTGATCAGACCTCGTAGATTGTTATTACTTCTAGAATATAAAAGTCCTGACCCATTTTCATACCCTTCACCACAGCGTGGTACAGGGTATTATGTCTTTGTGCATATGTTTGTAACATGCAAAAATAATCGAGATAGACCCGATTTATTCATGTCCGCCTTTCCGTCCGTCCGTCTGTCCATGTATTTTTGTTAACAAAGTTCAGGTCGCATTTATGATCCGATTTGGATGAAATTTGGCACAGGTCACTTAATTGGCCCAAGGACAAACCCTATTGAAATTGGAAAAAATCGGTCCACGTTAAGCCATAGCTCCCATATAAGGGTACCCCCCCAATTTTCGGTATTTTGAGGTTATTTAGCGCGTTTTTTAACTGAATTTGCTGAAATTTGGTACTTTGAATTCTTATTGGGTAGCAAATCTTCCCACAAAAAATTATAAATATATGTCAATTTTTTCGGATAGTCCCCATATAAGGGTACCCCCAATTTTCGGTATTTTGGGGGTTTTGATCGCATTTTTCGACCGAATTCGCTGAAATTTGGTACTTTGCGTTCTTATTGGGTAGCAAATCTCCCTACTAAAAATTATAAATATAGGTTCATTTTTTCGGCTAGTCCCCATATAAGGGTACCCCCGATTTTCGGGATATTGAGGTTCTTGAGCTCGTTTTATAACTGAATTCTCTGAAATTTTGTACTTTGGGTTCTTATTGGGTATCAAATTACTCCACAAGAAATTATAAATATATGCCCAGTTTTTCTGATAGTCCCCATAAAAGGGTACCCCCATATTTTTGGTATTTTGGGGGTTCTGATCGTATTTTTCGACCGAATTGACTGTAATTTAGTACGCCGAGTTCTTATTAGGTAGCAAATCTCTCCACTATAAATTATAAATATATATAAGGGTACCCTCATATAAGGGTACCCTCAATTTTCGGTATTTTGGGGTTCTTGAGCGCGTTTTTCAACCAAATTCTTTGTAATTTGGTTTTTTGTAGTCGTATATGGTAACAAACCTCCATCCCAAAAATTATAAATATTCGCCCCTTTTAGGGGTAGTCCACATGTAACCCCCTTTTTATACACTTCACCTCACTATGGTACAGGGTATTGTGTCTTTGTGCATATGTTTGTAGCAGGGAAAAAATCGAAATAGACCCATGGTTCCTTTTGAGAATATGCATAGAATCACTTTCTGAGTCGATTTATGAATGTCCGTCCGTCTGTCCGTCCATGTATTTTTTAACAAAGTACAGGTCCCATTTATGATCCGTTTGGATGAATTTTGGCAAATTGGAAAAAATCGGTTCAGATTTAGATATAACACCCATATATATTTTCGCCCGATTTTAACTTATTGATGTACCAAACTCCCAATAGTGATCCGATTGAGACAAAATTTTGCACAGAATATTGAATTAGGTCTAGATAGTTATATGCCAAGTTTTGTTGAAATCGGTTCAGAAATAGTGCACCAAACTCCCAATAGTGGTCCGACTAATGCAAAATTTTGCACAGAGTACAGAATTAGGTCCCGACTGATGTATGTGAAATTTTGTTGGAATCGGTTCAGATTTAGATATAGCTGCTATATATAGTGTCGTCCCATTTTATGCAAATGAAGCTCCATACTGCCAATATTTATTCGATTGAGACAAAATTTTGCACAGAGTACTGAATTAGGTCCCGACTGATGTATGCGAAATTTCTATATCTACAGGCTATTGTAGATATAAACATTACATGTACCCATAGTGGTGAAGGGTATCATATAGTCGGCCCCGTCCGACTTTTGAACTTTCCTTACTGGTTTGAGTTTTAATTGACCTAGGCTGATTTTTCAACCGAACTGGATATAATTTTCCATTCAGTGTTAATGGTGGGTAAACAATTTATTGTAACATAGCCGTCAAATGTAGTTGCCCCATATTATAAATGGTTAAGAGAGTCCCTAAGATATTTATAATCTGGATGCCAAAAAATAATGGATAAACAAATGAAATGATACGAATTTTTTTAATGGTTGAGGTCTACACAAAATGTTGGCCGATAGAGTTTGAGTAAACGTCAACGTTTGAGTTTGTGTATGACAATTGTTAAGGTCATGACTTGCAGCTATACGATTATAGTTGATATCACGAATCGTGATTCACGATATTAGTGTTGAAGCGGTGCATTGCGTGGCTTATGGGTACGTGACTAAAACACATAATTAATTACCTCATGTAATTGTTTAATATCAAACGGAATTAAATTTCTTACAAGGGGATGTAGCTCAGATGGTAGAGCGCTCGCTTAGCATGTGAGAGGTACGGGGATCGATGCCCCGCATCTCCAAATATTCTTTTAAATCAAATGGGAAAAAGCTGTAAGATTGAGTTTTGAAAGTTTGCATATACTACTACTCCAGGATGTTTGGCATTGAAAATAAGATATGTCGGTCCAATTTCTAGAGTAGCCGCCATATAATGGTACGGGCTCATATTCACCAAATTAGTGATTAAATTTCGGGGTAAGCCTCATATACCATCCACATTTGGTAGTTAAAGACGTTTTTCCAACGAATTTAGTTTTTTATTGCGTGTAAAATCTCCCTACCGAATATTTACCATGTATTTTGAAACGAGATAGACACATGGTTCCTTTTGAGAAAATGCATAGAATCACTTTCTGAGTCGATATATGCATGTCCGTCCTTTCGTCCGTCTGTAGATGTTAAATTGTAAACAAAGTACAGGTCGCATTTCTTATCCGAATTAGATGAAATTTGGCACTGCTGATTTATTTTGCCCAAGGGCGAACCCTATTGAAATTAGAGAAAATTGGTTCACATTTAGATATAGCTCCCATATATATTTTCGCCCGATTTTTGGTAAATGGTGCACCAAACTCCCAATATTTGTCCGATTGAGACAAAACTTTGCACAGCTTACTGAATTATGTCCAGTTTGATGTCTGTGGAATTTTGGCACAAACGAAAGTTTGCGGAAATCGCCATGTGGTTTCTGATGCCTATAGGTTTTTTTGTAAACGGACAAGAAGCGATGGGCCGGTTTTCGATGGAACACGAGGGATATGGGTCCTTCTAGTTGTGTTCAATGTATTTAATATTCAGAGAATTTATGGTATTGAAAACACTTAGGGGGTTGTTTTGAAGTAAAAATCTCTAGCGTTATCTGGGATATGTTGTTAGAATGTTATGATTTAAAAAATCAAGTTTCGGAAACCTTAAGTAAAACTCTATGGATTCGATGGAATTGTGGACCCAACTGTCTTGGACAAATTCATATGTTTTCCAAGTCATTACGTGGCGATGATCTCAAATTCGATCATTATAAATGAATATTTTTACGTAGCCCTAATATTAGGTTGGGGAAAAGGAAATCCATTAGGTCGGTCGTCGAAAATGTCGATAGAATCGGAGAAATGATCAAAATTGACCGGCATGTTAGCAGTCGCAACATCGCCCAGGAGCTAAAAATCGACTATAAAACGGTTTTAAACCATTTACACAAAGCTGGATTCGAAAATAAGCTCGATGTGTCACACTAATTAACAGAAAAAATGGATGGATCGAATTACCATCTGTCCAAACGAGATGATATAGACCCATTTCTTAAACGGATGGTGACTGAAGATGAGAAATGGATCACATACGATAACCCTGACTAACGGCCATGAAGGTTCTGCTATGCATTCGGTGGGACTGGAAGAAGATTATTTTTTATGAGTTGTTTCCATATGGCCAAAAGCTAAATTCTGATCCCTATTGCCAACAACTGGACCGTTTGAAGATAGTAATTGACCAGAAACGGCCAGAATTGGACAATAGGAGAAGTGTTGTGTTCCACTAGGACAACGCTAGGCCACAAACATATATAGTGACTCGCCAGAAACTTCGGGAGCTTGGTTGGGAAGTCTTAATGCATCCGCAACACAGTCCGGACTTGGCACCAAGCGATTATCATCTTTTCTTGCATTGCAAAGTGCTTTAATGATAAAAATTGGTATCTAGGGAGGATTGTGCAGTCGATTTGCACAAAACACTAGAGTTTTTTGCATATAGAGAGCAGGGCTTGTTTGAAACCTGTGGGAAAGTGGTGTCAAACAGGAACAGGAACATTTTTATACCATACACATCTACGTTGCCAGGTTATTATAGCTTTGTGCAGCCCCAAGAGTTTGTAACGCTGCGATCGTCATATCTCGACTAGCTGAGTCGATCTAGACATGTGTGTCCGTCCGTCCGTAGGTCCATTATAATTTGTAAACACGATACAGGCCACAGTTATGGACCAATCTTCGAAATTATGCATGTAGGATGGGTTCGGCCCAATGAAGACCATTATTGTTTTTGGTAAAGATCGATTAATATTTAGGGGATGAAATGGACCAAATACTTAATTTTTGTCGGTTTTTCTGGTCCCTCCAGAGGCCGCAATTATGGACCAAACATCTCGAATTTTTACTTGGAGAAAGGGGTTGGGCCAAAGAATAAGCATGCCCGTTTTGATAAAGATCTGTCAATATTTAGCGGGTCAAATGGACCCTGACTTTTGTGTGAAAAATGGCAAAATTTGTATTCTATAGCGTATATATTTACTCCTGAAGTACATAGAGCCAAGAAGTTGATAGTATATCCAAGACAAGTGACATTTAAATTGATGCAAATTATATTGTCGTATGTACTAGGATGTGGGAGTTACACGTAAATACTTACAGGTGCTTACGTATTCAGATACTATTTAATAAACCATTACCACACTAGAGGGGGAAATATAACGCTGATCCTTTTGAAATGTTCCATGAGGTTCCAGTTATGATCAAGTACAACGCCTATAATTTTCGGTGATCAGATAATAATTTTTGGATGAAATGGACCGAAAACTTATTTTCTGTGTTTTTTTTCTGTAGGCCACAATTATAAGCCTAACATCACAACACAATTGGAAATCGATTCTTTGAACAAGAAATACACTCTTATTTGAATGTCCGATATAACACTTCATATATTTAGATATAATCCCCTATATTGATGCGGATACTGCACAATATACCATTTTAAATATACAGCACATTTCCTGATTTCAATATTCAGACGGATGATTCGATTATTCCATATATCATAATCGTAGTTTAATATATCATATCCTACCATTAGTCAACATTTTTACATACATTGAATGTCAAACTCCCTTTATTTGACTCTTCCAGTACACCCCAATAGAAAAGCTATAGCTGTAAAACACAACACTAAAAAGGCTACCATAAAGTTATAATTCGTAAAGTGAATTCCATGCAATTGTTTTTCTTCTTGTTTCATTTTTTTCATGTAACGCCATAAACGATGACCGCTCCTGTTTTCAAGTTTCCTTGATTGCGTTCAAGGAGTTACAACTTGCCACAACTTTTTGCCTGCCCGGCTGGCTAGCAATAAAATAAATGTTGTTGTCCATATCTCCCCGCTTACAAGCACGAAAACATGGAAGTTATTCTGTTCTACGAAATGATCCTGACTTGGTTGTATTTTTGTTTGTTGCCACATTATAACAGCCCCTTAAGTGTTAAACTGTTAGTTGTTGCAGCTACGACTGTTGCTACTGCCATTTCTGCCGGCTGGTGCTGCTGCTACTGTTGCATTGCATTTTTCTGAATAAGTCTGTCTGCTAGCTAGATGTGTTTGGGTATGTAATATATATGTATATATGGTTGTATACGTGTTTGTCTGTTAGTGTGAGGGGTTTTTTTAGTTTATTAGTGTATATACAATTTTTTGCTGTCTTGCCATTGTTGTGTTTTATGATAAATGTAAGTTAGATGAGTTACGCTCAAAGAAAAATGTGTGTTAAATAACCGGGTGTGTATATTTCCAATTGCATAAATAAAATCGAACACTCTTCGAACTATTATAAGAAGAAAGAGTTATACGAAAAATGAAAATGGACCACTCCTTTATATCATCTCAGAAAAAGATGAATACGACCAAATTGCTTTTAAAATTGTCCACAAGGACATTGTTTTTTGTTCATCCGCCTTTTCCCCTCTATCGTTGCAAATACAGTTATTGAAGACCATTGACCATTTGTAAACATTGTCCTATTGCAAGATATTTTTCTTATCATCACAAAAACCGAAATACCTACTTTTAGTCATATTGCTTGGTAAATGCGGCTACAAGGAGG
Organism: Musca vetustissima; assembly: GCF_032173495.1. Classification (NCBI taxonomy): domain Eukaryota; kingdom Metazoa; phylum Arthropoda; class Insecta; order Diptera; family Muscidae; genus Musca; species Musca vetustissima. The sequence goes on from NW_026879941.1 coordinate 68,482, forward strand.
AGGCGAGAGGATCGCACATTCTGTACAGTACAGATCTATCTCGCCTGACATTAGTTCACTTTTGGATAGTAATTACCGTCTTCTTTGGCATCCCGTACAAGGTAATGATGCCCCCGCGACAATTAGAAGAGATTGGCACAGTTCGCCGGACATCAACATTGCGGCACCGGGTCTGAAAAATTATGTAGTCTGGCAAACTGTAATTTCTCTTGGTACGGCTTGCCATCATCGTCTCCGTAAATGACCACCCGATTTCATTACCTCTGAACGCCTAACTTTCCTAAACTATGTCAAATCTGATCGCCGCTTCCGAAATATGCACATTCCCTCAGATCCTCGCGTAGCTAAGAGGAATTTCCGAGACATCATCACTACTACAGTCGCCCTACCTATACACCGAAGTGAGACAAAAACATCCCAGCAGCGGCGAATCCCGAAAGGGAGGATGATATAACGGTTGTCACGTTTAGGGACGGTAGCAAATCCGAAGAGGTGCGAGAGATTTTTAACCGACAGTTTTCAAAGCACCCCGAGAGTGAGGTTCCACCGCAATTTACGAAGGATGATGTGGCAGATGTTATTTGGAACGCTAAGTCATCCAGTCATCCAAAGCGTTGGGTCAATGGTAATGCTTAAGCAACTGGATGAACCTGAAGTAGCGTCCTTAACAGCTGTACTCAACCTGTCTTTCCTGAAACCTGGAAAATAGGCAGGGTGGTCCTGCTACTGAAGGCAGGTGAATCGTACAGTCACTACTCTTGCTTCTGATGAGAATTAGATACAAATCACAACTACAGCATTACACGCCATAACCACATATTTAAGTTGAGGACGGGATGGCAAAGAGATCGTAATGTGACTGTACGATCATGGCATCGAGTTCCATTATCGATCGATTGTGAAAGGTTAAATGTCTATATAATCAGAGGAATAAGAAGATATCCCCCGCTAGTTCACCACAGGTACAGCTGAAATGAAGCTCCCGCTGAACATCATAGTCGATGGTATACTTATTCCGACAACAAACTACCCCAACATTATCGGAGAAACGTTCGATAACTTATTTAAGTCATCCGCGCAAGTCACAGATATTTCGGATAAGATGAGAAGTAGGAAAAACGTCCTCAAGTCGCTTACCAGCAGCTCTTGGTTTGCTTATAAAGAGACTTTGCTGACTTCCTACAAAGAAATAGGTCGGTCGGTGGTATGCTATACGTCGCCTATGTGGTTCGCGCAGTGGATGCACATTGAAACCTGTCGGAATGCCGCCCTGAGAACTGCAACAGGGTGCCTCCTTAATACTTTTGGAACATTTACAGGAAGAGGCAACGTTCTTAGCCTTACATCGTCACAACAGGATGCTATCGATGCAGTACCTGTTTGGGTGTTATCGCTGGAATCATTCATACCATTATCTTATGGGTAGGATTCCTCCACCCAGGCATATAAGGAGATACCTACATGACCTTGAGATAAAGTTCCAACGGTATAATAGAGAACCCCTATATCAGCAGGCACATCGAGCAGGAATTACCAACATTCACACGGAAGCAGTGACCCAGGCAATGGACAAATACCACGCGAATGCAGTTCTTGGAGTCCACCCTCAACATATAGCAGCAGAAGAACGATAACTGCCTAGACAAACGAGAGTAGTTTTAACCCAATAAAAATCATGATGGTGCGGCTGCCTTAATTCGTATTGGACCCGAATTGACCACATATGCCCTGCGTGTCGTCTTGAACCTCACGATACGCTTCATCTCTTCAAGTGCCCTGCAAAATCCACTCATCTGCCTCCGGACGCAGATGCAGCCGATCCAGATTGCAACCTTTTTGAATCTGGACCAGAACCAAAGCAATTAAAAATACAACAAACACAAAAACAAAAGTGACCCCAAAGCCAATTTCAATATTCAATGTTTAGGTCATGGTATAACTTTGGACCTCCACTCTAAACAGATACCCTTTAAGACACTTCTGCCTTATTGCAATGTCGGTTTTAGGTCCAGTTGGACAAATCCGCTGGTGCATGTGATGACCTTTAAAGGTTTAGAAGAAATATTACCCTTAGTAATATTTCTTCTAAACTCAATTTGATTTCGAAATATAGGTCCACTTCTTCCCAATCTCATCCACAAAATAATAATATTTGGGCAAGGAATATTTTGTTTTTAAATTACATCAAATTCGAAGATAAAACTCAGTCCACTTCTGTTACTTTCCTTAAAGTGTAAAAATTATGAAAAGCTGTAAATTTCATACGAAGGGTATTGAGTATCCAACTTTATATATATTGTTGGCACAGCGTTAAATTTTTAACGAAATTACATGGTATTTCCCCAAGGATGTTAACATTTTAAATCTATACAAACCGACTACCGTGTCCGATTTGCTTCAAACTGTGCACATGGCAAACCTAGCTCAAATCCGCATGTGATCTGGCCCACCTCTTCTGGAGGCTTCCATAGAATGATGTTTCCGACTCTAAGCTAGGTCAAATCAAATTCAAAATAAATGAATACTGCATATGCTATAGGCAGAATATATATAGCATTTCCACATTAAATGAAACCTTTTACAAATTAAATGAACCCTTTTCCAAATTAAATGAACCCTTTTCCAAATTAAATGAAACCTTTTCCAAATTAAATGAAACCTTTTCCAATTGAAATGAAACCTTTTACAAATAGAATGAAACCTTTTACAAATAGAATGAAACCTTTTCCAATTGAAATGAAACCTTTTACAAATAGAATGAAACTTTTTCCAAATTAAATGAAACCTTTATTCTTATCTAAGGAAATATAATATTTGCACTAATTTTAAACCAATATTTGAAAATTAAATCAAAGAATATTAACAAATATAGTTGTATGGCTATGTAATTAACATAAATATTCTTTAATTCGGTGTGATTTCATTTAATATCTTAACATAAAACTAAATAAATAGTAATACAAACTGGGGTATTTCTTGACATTTTAATAAATAAATATTTAAGAACAAGAATTGAATACCCGGTCCTAAATGCGAAATACATATTTGACTTAATAAATTGTTGATGATAAGGTAACTGCTTATCGTAATGAAGGGGTTCCCGACTTGCAGCTTGTGGGATTTTCAAAACCATGTCCATAACGTAGTTAGAACAATCTTGCCGAGTAAGCTTTTGAATACTTCGCTCGATTACATCAACAATGTTATGTTCCATTGAAACGTCACACAGCTCAGCTCTTGCACATAATTTTATTTTTGAAAATGCATTTTCGATTGGATTTAGCATTGGAGAATAAGGCGGTAAGAATTTAAGGTTGCATCTTTTGGATTCGATCAAGTTTTTTATGTCATGTCGCTTGTGTATTTGAGCGTTATTTTCCAACTCTGGATTGATTTTCTCAAAGAAAATTTCTATAAATCATTTAAATCTATCTGCATTGACACTGGAATTAGAAACGATTGTGTGATGTACAACTCGCGCGTTGTTTATTGCTGCAATTATAGTGACATTACGACCTTTGACCGTAGGCAACACAATGTGTGCTCTTGTTCCTTGTCTTGAACGGGCTTGGGTTCTTCGTATGTGAAAATTAAATCCGCACTCATCAATGAATATAAATTTTTCTCCTTGTTGGGGTATCCATTTTGTAAAGTCTTGAGCATATTTTTGTCTCAAGCCTAATGTTCTGGAGTCATTCTTTCGTTCTATTTCAATAGAGGCCATCTTCAACGTAATTTTTAATCTCCGTAATCCATATTCTATGCAGCTTGTGGAAATATTTATATCATTTTCTCTCAACAGTTTAGTTTTTATGGCTTTGAGGGTAATTCCAGGTTGACTTTCTATATAGAACTCGATCAGACTTAAAACTTGTGGTGTCAACAACTTAGTTCTATTTCCTCCACGCTTATTTTCCTTCAATGTTCCAAAATTTTGTTTGTATCTTCTTATAAATGTTTTTTTCGGAATTTATGTTTATGCAGGTTAAATTTGCAGCCTCGGAAATGGTTCTCCCCTCTTCATAGAATTTAAATAATAACAATTTCATGTCTTTTGTTATTTTGTTATACTGACCCAATTTGTTTCGGGGTCTTGTAGATGTAGCTTCGGTAGGTTCTGGAGCATTTCCACTTGTAATACTTGGCGAGGATATTGATTCTTCCTCAGGTTCCCAAGCTAAAATCAGGTTCGCATTTATTTTAAACGTTGCTATTTTTAAATACAGTGAACTCTCAATAATGTGAACATCCAAAACAGTAAACTCTCGACAATGTGAAGTAATTACAAACAAAATTTTGAACATTGAAGGAAAATAAGCGTGGAGGAAATAGAACTAAGTTGTTGACACCACAAGTTTTAAGTCTGATCGAGTTCTATATAGAAAGTCAACCTGGAATTACCCTCAAAGCCATAAAAAATAAACTGTTGAGAGAAAATGATATAAATATTTCCACAAGCTTCATAGAATATGGATTACGGAGATTAAAAATTACGTTTAAGATGGCCTCTATTGAAATAGAACGAAAGAATGACTCCAGAACATTAGGCTTGAGACAAAAATATGCTCAAGACTTTACAAAATGGATACCCCAACAAGGAGAAAAATTTATATTCATTGATGAGTGTGGATTTAATTTTCACATACGAAGAACCCAAGCCCGTTCAAGACAAGGAACAAGAGCACACATTGTGTTGCCTACGGTCAAAGGTCGTAATGTCACTATAATTGCGGCAATAAACAACGCGCGAGTTGTACATCACACAATCGTTTCTAATTCCAGTGTCAATGCAGATAGATTTAAATGATTTATAGAAATTTTCTTTGAGAAAATCAATCCAGAGTTGGAAAATAACGCTCAAATACACAAGCGACATGACATAAAAAACTTGATCGAATCCAAAAGATGCAACCTTAAATTCTTACCGCCTTATTCTCCAATGCTAAATCCAATCGAAAATGCATTTTCAAAAATAAAATTATGTGCAAGAGCTGAGCTGTGTGACGTTTCAATGGAACATAACATTGTTGATGTAATCGAGCGAAGTATTCAAAAGCTTACTCGGCAAGATTGTTCTAACTACGTTATGGACATGGCTGCAAGTCGGGAACCCCTTCATTACGATAAGCAGTTACCTTATCATCAACAATTTATTAAGTCAAATATGTATTTCGCATTTAGGACCGGGTATTCAATTCTTGTTCTTAAATATTTATTTATTAAAATGTCAAGAAATACCCCAGTTTGTATTACTATTTATTTAGTTTTATGTTAAGATATTAAATGAAATCACACCGAATTAAAGAATATTTATGTTAATTACATAGCCATACAACTATATTTGTTAATATTCTTTGATTTAATTTTCAAATATTGGTTTAAAACTAGTGCAAATATTATATTTCCTTAGATAAGAATAAAGGTTTCATTTAATTTGGAAAAAGTTTCATTCTATTTGTAAAAGGTTTCATTTCAATTGGAAAAGGTTTCATTCTATTTGTAAAAGGTTTCATTTCAAGTGGAAAAGGTTTCATTTAATTTGGAAAAGGTTTCATTTAATTTGGAAAAGGTTTCATTTAATTTGGAAAAGGGTTCATTTAATTTGGAAAAGGGTTCATTTAATTTGTAAAAGGTTTCATTTAATGTGGAAATGCTATATATATATATATATAGCAATTTTATACGAAAGTCCAACTATAAAATAATTCGTGCGTGGACTAATATTCTGTATAATTTTAATATAGTCAGATTGTCTAGAAACCAATATAGCATATTTATGCTTCATCTCTTTATTATCGATTATAAACTACCATGCACCCATTTCTTTCCCTTGAGTGTATCTTTATGGTTTATGTTATTCCATAGATCTTAACTATCAACTTGTTTCCTCCTGTAGTTGTAGTAGTTTGCAAATAATCTATGTTAAAAGTTGTTCATCCTTCTACCTCTGCCAAACATATTTATATATTTTTGTTACTTTTCTAAAAAAAGAAAAAAAAACAACAACAACGACAAAGAAATATCCTCAAAATCTACCTTCGTATTCATACACATTCATACATACAAACTTCAGTATGTCTGAAGGACTATGCACTTAAATGTTTATGGTAAGCCAGAATTGTACACAAAGAAGAGGGAGTGCTGTGTTTTTGTATTTTTTTATTGTTGCAAATTTTAATATTCGTAGCGATAGTAAATTGAATTTAATACATTTTAATTATGAACTTTGTAATTTATCATACTTTGCTATAAGTTGTAGTGGTTGTAGAAGTAGTGCAGTAGTAGTAGTGGTTATTGTTGTAGTTGTTCATTTTGTAATTGTTGGTTGGTGTATCGTTATTATTATATTATTCATGTTGTTGTTGTTGACTTTGTAATATATGCGTTATACTTTCTAAACTGCATATCTAAACTAAAATATAACATTCGGTTAGTCTAAGTGGGTGTGTGAGTGTGTGTGTCCGTTCATGTGTCGAAAATTTAGTTTAGTCTATATATTACATTCAAATATTTTTGTCTAGACGTGGTTTATACACGTCTCGCATAAAATGTAGATTTACTATATTAAGAGTTCAAAATGCAATTTGTGCATGGTATTTTTTGTATTTTGGTTTACAGGTCATTTACCAGGACTGTAATATTTAATTGAAATTTGTAATCATTTCAGTAGAATTAAACGTTTGTATAGGAATATTTTTGTGGTAATCGATAATAAGCCACGTTAAAGTTATTACATTCTCATCGTACCCTCCCCCATAAGGTGAGGTGTATATTCAAAAACTCGACATATTCCAAAGAGACCTCAATAAATTATATATTTTTGATCAGAAAAAATTCGATGTCGATTCAGACATGTCTTCCTGTCTGTTCAAACATATCCTCCTGTCTGTTGAAATCACGACAAGGTTCGCAATATTCAAGATAGAGCTAAAGATATTGTATATGTATCGCTACTAATCTTGGTTTGCTTAGTATTGAAAATAGAGTATATCGGTACACGTTTTGGAGTACGCTCCATTTTACCACCAAGTTTTTTAATATGTTGAAGATTTCAGACTCGGGTATCAACCAATTTTTATTTATTTTTTTTTTTTTTTGGTTCTCAGTGGGGGAAATTTTAGACATTCAGTTATGGACTAATATTCACGAAATTTTGCATGTAGGATGGGTTCTGGCCAATGAAGACCCCTATTGTTTTTGGAAAAGATCGGTTAATTTTTAGGGGATGAAATGGAGCAAAATCTTTATTTTTGTCGGTTTTTCTGGTCACTCCACAGGCCGCTGCATGGAGAAGGGAATCGGGCCAGAGAATAAGCATGCATGTTTTGATAAAGATCGGTCAATATTTAGCGAATCAAATGGACCCTGACTTTTGTGTGAAAAATTACAAAATTTGTATTCTATGACGTAAATATTTACTACTGAAGGACATAGACCCGAGAATTTGATAGTATATCCAGGAGGAGTGATTGACCTTTAAATTGGTCATTTATATGGACGTATGTACTCAGATGTGGGAGTTAAACATAAATATTTACACGTGCCTACGTGCTGAGATATTTAGTAACCCATTACCACACTAGAAGGCGGAAATATAGCTCTGATTGCTTTGAAATTTTCCATGAGGATACAGGTATGGTCAAGGACAACGCCTATAATTTTCAGCGGTGATCAGATAATAATTTTGGGATGAAGTGGACCGAAAACTTAACCTTTTGTGTTTTTTTTTTTTTTTGAGTCGTTCTATTGGCCACAATTGAAAGCCCAACATCACAACAAAACCCACGGTAAAGAGAATCTGGACAAGAACGGTTCTCGTCCGCTGAATATTAGTAATATTTGTTGACCTTTAGTCGGGTTTCAAGTTAGACTTTCGTGGAGCCACGTCCGACTATACTGCTCCGCTCACTGGTTTCATATTGTACATATTGTATATTTATAATACTTAAAAGCGAAGAACTTAAACATCAATTGCCATAAAGGAAAAGTCATTCTCTTTGACGACGGGGATGATTTCCAATAAAAATCGATAAAATGGCGAAACTAGTATTTGTTGTATTTAATTAGAAAATCGGCAATTGTCGAGAACAAACCAAGCTAAAAAATACAGAAAATCCTCAACAATTACGTTTGCAACAGCCCATTCCCTTTGAATTTGAATATTCTATTTTATGAAGATGTTATGCTTAGAAGCCTTTCAACACCAAGTGGATACCATGTTAGGGTTTTTTGTGTCCCACTAAATTAAAAACGAACACTATGACGGCGAACTTAATTATACCCTCCACGACACTGTGGTACGGGGTATTATGTATTTGTGCATATCTTTGTAACAGGCAAAATGAAATGAGATAGACACATGGTTCCTTTGGAGAATATGCATGGAATAACTTTCTAAGTCGATTTATCCATGTCCGTCCGTCTGTCCATGTTAAACTATAAACAAAGTATAGGTTGCATTTATGATCCGAATTGTATAAAATTTGACACAGCTCACTTATTTGGCCCAAGGACGAAACCTATTGAAATTGGGAAAAATATATTTATTTATATTTATATATTTATTTTTTATTTATTTATACTTTATACTTATTTAATGTAAATGGTGCACCAAAGACCCCATATATCTTTCGATGAAATGAAATTTAACATAGGCTGCAGAAATTCTCGGCAAAATGTAGAGTAACTTCGGGTAATGTGGACCACCATTTTCTTTTTTTTGATATTTTGGGCGTAAATGTTAAAGGTAGGTTGTGAATTGGTTGTGATAAATTTCAATTTATTGCACTCTTGGGTAACAATGAATGCAAAAATAAGTGGGTTTATGTTTTGGAATAGCCCCCATTTAAGGGTACCGCCCCATTTGCGGTATTTTGAAGGTCCTTGCTTCATTATCCAACCGAAGCACCTTTAATTTCGCATATCGAGTTTTCAGAGGATCGAATACTTCCTCGCATATTAAATGCGCCCATGTTTCGAACTCGTCCTCATATAAAGGCCCCAATTTTTGTAGTGGTCCACATTACCCGACATTGAATATTTGTATTTAAAAATAATTATCGGCTTCAAAAATGAATAAACATTAAAAATCGCCGATTATAATTACTGCTAAACGTATTTTTTTGTTAAAGAAAACAAGAAAACCACATAACTTCTTTATATTCGAGAAAAACCAGGACTGTTTTGCAAAAACGCCCGACTATTGTGCAAACAAATTTTCAAATTACACTTTTACAATCAGAGCTACATTTTCTACTACTAAATGTTTTAACTTTGCAATTATTTATTAAAAACCAAGCTTGATGTTTGTTTTCACTAATTTGGAAAACATTTTCTTTGATATGGGGGTGGTCCACATTAGACGCCTGGTCCACATTACCCGCAGTTACTCTACGGACACTTTTTTGTTTATTATATCCTTCTACTCTACTTCCCCTTCATCAAAATTTGTGGGTCAAAATATGACCTCAACATAACATACAGGAAGGGCAACCATTATTTCGGGTGATCCTATCCAGAACATTGCCTGACAAGAATATAACAATTTCTAGTCTTAAGATTTGCTAAACCTAATCATCACAACGTTGGCATATAAAAATCGTATCAGTTTTTGCCAGGTTTCATTATCAAGAGTTCGTCATATTTTCTGAATATTATTTTCATAGTAAAGCAGAAAGAAGAAATTATTTTCATAGGCCAGAAAGTTATATAAATTTTATCAAAGAGGGAAAAAGTGTTTTCTTATAGAAGTCAGAACGCAGTCACAGAAACTGTATTAAAAAATCAAAACTATTCTCAAACAAAAGGTATTCCAGAGAAAAACCGAAGAGTTTCTCATAATAGTCCTGACTGATAATTGGTCTGTTTTCGTACGGCAAGAATCTGCCAATTTTTACTATTTTCTTCAATATCATAAAGGAGCAATTTTTATAGTAGTAAAAAATAGTAGATTCTTGTAGTACGGGAACAGACCAAATTTGTTACCTAATATTGTTGGCATATTTTGATAAAATACAAAAAATCGATCTTAATTTCACAGCAATAAATCGGCAACTAGGCACAACACATATTTGTCTGTGCTAAATGCAATCATTTGTTACGTCAATTATAGTGTAATTATGTTGCATTTATAGCTGTCTCTCGTAATGCTGCATCGTGTTTGTATGGGTGTGCAAGGATTCCTTCATACATCCACCCGCCTATATGGCGGTACGTTATTTTACCATCGACCAAAATGTGATGCAAGTCTGTCGGCTGTGACTTTGCCTGCATTACAAACCATTACTACCGGTACGGATGTGGTTGTCGTATTTTGAGGTTTCATAATGTGGGTGAATTCGACGTTGTCTGTTGGCGTAATTATTTATACTTGCTACTTATGCACGCACACACATCCACATCCACCCGCACATATGTAAACATAAGTCGGAATACATGTAAATATTTATATGTATAACTTTGTGTGTGCATGCAAATATGTTGATATTAAATGGCTTGGCAAAGAATGTAAATTATTCACAATGATTGTGGAGTTTATTGAAAGTTGGAATTTTGATTAGAGGTTAGCTGATGTTTCCGCAAACACAGTTAGTGGTAATTTAATGGGGGTAGGGTGATGGCGAGAGCCCAAAAATTGTTATTAGCGCGGTTAATTTTATTTATTTTGAATTTTTCACAAGATTGTGATGGTGCGGCGATTATGCTTAACATTAATGAGGTTAATTTGTTATGCTATTCGTATTAGTCTATGCGAAGTGATGGTATGATCAAATAAAAGTTGTGATTGAATTATGGTTTTACATTAGTAAATGACAGGTTATTTCTGGTTGTGAAGATTTACAGGCTAATTTCATAAATGTGATCAATTATAGCTTATAGCAGCTTTAGGGAGGAATCGTTAAAAAAAAGAATCAGCTTCATTGGAGATGCGGGGCATCGATCCCCGTACCTCTCACATGCTAAGCGAGCGCTCTACCATCTGAGCTACATCCCCTGTTAAAGGTTCAGTTTGTACTGTTTTTGTTATGTTTATGAGCTATTTATTAAAGATTGGCACGTACGGAACTGCATTTTATCCATTCCTCATATGATATAATGAAATTCAATATATTTTTTGGGTTACACATACAATACTTATATACTCAGCCCAATCATAAATAGCAATTCATAAAAGTAAAGAAACTTTATATGAGATTAACAAATTTTCAAAATATCAGCCCTTTGAAAGAGGTAACAGAAGGGAGGGACCGAGGACTTTGGATATTACATAGGTCATCACATAAAATACCAGAAAGCCAAAGCGTCTTCTTATAGAAGACCAGATTATATTTACAGAAGTTATTATACACTCAGTCTTATAACGGCCTTAAATATACGTTGATACGGTAAAAATGTGCCTGATAGAAATATTGGTTATAGACCTCATGTTTCTTTGCATCAAATCCGTTTCAGACAATTTTGAGTCGAGACTTAATTATCGAAGGGAGTATAGATGTACAGAACGGAGTAAATAAATCCGATTATTACGCCTTGTATTACATTTGCCATGAACCGAGACATGAATTTGGCTGTGGATTTTTGGTTAACAGGAGAATAAAAGACCTCGTCTCCAGATTCACTCTAGTAAATTAGCGAATTGCTATAACCCGTTTAAAAGCGATGTTCTTCTACATCAGTCTTATTTGCGCCCATGCTCCTACGGATGACAAAGATCAACAGACTAAGGGAATATTTTACGATAGCCTAGAAACGGCATATGACCGCTGGCCTGGCCATGACATTAAAATTTTACTAGGAGAACTTAATGCAAAAATTGGAAATATTTTAGGTCCCATCGTCGGAAAATTCAGCCTCCATAATGAAACATCAACAATAGAAGAATAAGTCTCCTTCCCATCGCATATAAAGTGATATCCAGCGTGCTGTGTGAACGACTCAAGCCAATTGTTAATTAAATTACTGGAACATACTAATGCGGCTTCAGGTCTGGCAAATCCACCATTGACCAGATTTTGACTCTACGACAGATTCTGGAAAAGTCCCAAGAAAAAACACATCAACACATTCCACCTATTCGTCGACTTTAAATGCGCATTCGACAGCCCTATCCGTTCAGAGGTGTTTAAAGCCATGCCTGCGAAATATATACGGATATGCAGGATAATTTTAACTGGCACAAGGTCAGCAGTTAAAGTTGGAAAGGGCCTCTCAAAGCCCTTCAATACTGAACGAAGATTCAAACAAGGTGACAGTTTGTCGTGTGACCTGTTTAACATTCTGCTAGAAAAGGTCATACGAGATGCAAATGAGAACATAAATGGCTCTCTGCACACCAAACAGCATATGTTACTCGCCAACGCCGACGACATCTACATTATGGGTCGAACATTGCGAACGGTAATAGTCACCTTTGAACGAATTGAGAAAGGGTCTACCAAAGTGGGACTGGCAGTAAATGGCGAAAAGACCCAGATGATGGTATCAGTACGGATGACATCCAGTAGACTCGGACCAACTGTGAAACTTAAAAACTACAGCGAGGTTGTGAACGATTTTTTATACCAACAGTTGTCACAAATGTCTGCCACCTCTCTTGGAGTGTTTTAGAGAAAAACTCTCCGGAAGATCTATGGGCCGATCTGTATCGACGGTGAATATAGTCGTCGAATGAACCATGAGCTATACTATATAATCTCGGACATCCACATAGTCGGACGGATCAAGCTGCAGTGACTACATTGGCTAGGTCATGTTGTGAGAAAGGCCAAGTGTTGGTTCACGCAGAAGGGGAAGCCCACGAATCCGATGGAAAGATCAAGTAGAAGACAACACCTCGGAATATGGCCTTTCAAATTGGATGAGATGCGCACAAGACCGAAACGCTTGAAAAACTTTTTTAAGCTCGGCTAATGGAACAACCAGCTTTGAGTTCCTACATCTAGCTCAGATTATTTACAAAAAACCGCATGATAGTCCAATTAAATGAACTACAACGATATACTGATCTACGTATTATATCTTGGTTATTAGGCATAGAGTTAACACAGTTTCCTTTTGGGGCAGGCACGGACAGAGCGTAAAAAATTCTGTTCTCACGCACTTGTCTTTGTGAGTGTGTCGATGGTTTTCCAATTGGTTCAGTTGAATGTGTGTGAGAGAATAGTGATACTTACATTCGCGAGAGTTCACGCGTGCGGTGGTTCGCCCGACAGTGCTTTAGGGTTTGTTTTTTTGAATAGTAATATGCGTAAAAATACGGACGTTGCCAACTATATGATGCTCCTATGATTCTTGTTGCAAGGTACTGTACTATATACATATACCAGTTTAAACCAAAGGTAAACATAATTTTGGTTCAATATGTACAAAACCTTTCGATTCAATAGTCAAACATCGCCGGCAGGCGGTCGAACCTGCATATATCGAATCAGAAAGTGATTCGATGTATATCTTCAGACGTATATATTCTTCGCTTGCTTTTTTCTTCAATTGGTGGTTTAATTCATGGAGTCATTTTCATTAAATTGATGAAAAAAATGTGTTCTCTCAAATATAACATTCATATAATATTAATAAAATACAAAAATGTATTATTTTATATATTATTAGCTTATTCAAATAAATAAAATGTAAACTATAAAATAAAATTAAATATACAAAAGGAATAAATTTAACTTACATCTAAACAAATAATAATAAATTCTACTACAAAATGTTCAAGTCCTATAAATACAAATCACATTAGCCGAAAATTATTTTATAACTAGGTTTGCGACGACGGCGTCTCGATGACGACGATTGTACATAGGGTTTTTGAGATAAGGTGTCGAAATAAAAATCACCATGGGCCATCTTTTGTGAATGTATTCCAAAACGTCCATTACGATTGTTCGAACACAGACCTCTGGAATAACTCCAATAGCTATCACACTGATAACCCACAAAAGCATAGTCGGGATTCATTGAGTGTTTAAAGAAAATGGCAGCTGTCGAGTGGCTACAGGCAATGGGATCTGCAAGAAAAATCAAAAAGATATATAAGTTATCAAATTTGTTGTATATTTTTCAACTTACTTGTATTTTGCATATCTTGCAGTTGTATAAATGAATTGCAATTACGTTGTGGTGCTGTGCCACCATTTGGATAAAAATCAGCATGTCCCGACTTTACACCAACTCCCAGAGTACCACCGGAGGTGTGTAGAACTTGCACAAATTTTGCATCAGATGCATCCAAACGATAATCGGTTGACACCACCGCCGGTAGTGTGAATAATGGTCCGGCGGGATCTAAACCAATTATTTGATCTATTTGACCTTTCAACACCGACCCAGCATACCCCGCAGCATGAGCTCCCAAACTATAGCCGGCAATTGTGACATTACTCCTTGACATATATTTTGGATACATATTCTCTAAAAACTCTACAATTGCTGCCACGGTTAAGCCAACATCAAATATGGACATCGAGGCCGATTTATAATCATTTTGTGACAAATTACCCCAGTCCACAACACAAACAGTATAATCCGGTTGAAATCTTGTCCAGGCTAAAAATAAGTTAAAGAAAATGATTTTGTATTTTGTGGTTGGTATTAGATCGGATTTTCCAACATACTAAATAACATTTCATGTACCCAGTCTTTGCTGCCTTCATCATTCCAGCCATGCAGGAAAAATGCCAACTTCTTGTTGCGATCTAAACGTTGAAATCCTCCCAAATCCCCAAGTTGTATAAAGAAATGTGTCTCCTTGCCGTGGTATGTATTAGAACTGGAAAACAGGAAGCAAAATAAATATGATTAAAAAATGAGATAAATGTGTTTTCGGGGATAATAATCAAATAATACAAAAATATTATTTATTTCTGTCGTGTCGAACTTATTTAAGTTTTTGCGAAAAGGTATTTCCATTTGTATACACTTCACCATAAGTTGGAGAGTATATAAAATTGTCATTCCGTTTGCAACACCTCGAAATATGCAGCGGGTACCCCATAAATTATATTCATATATGTGTCGTTTATTTTGAATATGGTTTAAGCCAATTTTTTCTTATATTGAGATATATAAAGGTTTGGGTCTAATTTGTTTCAAAAATATTGTTAAGCGATATTTATTTTCTTTGTGGCTTTGTACCCATACACATGATATAACGTAATATGTTTTGTAAACTTTACTAGAAAACCAACATCGTGATTCATGATTCAGTATTTAGGGAATGTTCGAAACGTTTTTCAAGCTAATTCTCTCTAACAAAAAAAAAATCGTGACATAACGCTCATATAAAAAAGCCAGTATATTATAAAAATAGGTTATATAAAAGTAAAACTATAATTCCGAATTCCACCTCTATTCCTACCAAGTTTATTACAATTTAGTACTCTTCATACAAATAAGCACTAATTTGCGAAATGTCATTCTTATTTCCATTACACAGATTCAAAAGTGATCAGAATATCAATTACAGTCGAGCACGCTTATAACGAACACCGGTTATAACGAACTTTTTTCATAGCGAACTCATTCCCGGGTCCCGAAGTTTTAAGACATATTTTTCATACAAATCCTTACTCTTATTACGAACCACAGATATAACGAACTTTTTTATAATGAACTATTTATTCGGTCCCAAAACTCAGTTTTCATATATTTGAATTTGGTTATAACGAACTTCCTACAAATATACGTAATACTGACGATGAAAATCCGCACAAAAGTTAATTTTTACTGCACCGCTGACAACTTTAAAAAAATATCATCAGCATTTTGAGAATGATCAAAAAGGACACAAAACTTATCAATTTTAAAGCCCATTTAAAGCCTATATTTTGCCTTACCTTGGATATAACGAACTTCGTCTATAACGAACGAAGGATTCGAGTTCGCTATAACCGTACTCGTCTGCATATAATTACCAATTACCTACAAGTTCCACATTTAGTTCCATTCAATACTCTTGGAACACATAAGTACATATTTTCAAGACTACATCCACTACACTCCGACATTAATCTTCACCAAACTCCAAATTGTACCAAATTTAGAACTTTTCGTATCCATAAGTACGCATGCACTCCAATATTAATCTTAGTTCCACATTTAAGGATTCCAGCTCTATCCGCTCAGCAACATCCAAATTGTACCAAATTTAATACAATTTATTACTTTCCGCATCTTTCAAAACATGCTCAATTCCACAATCCAACAGTAGTTTTAATAATAAATTTCAGGATCCTATCCCTTTCCGTAGATCCAAATTGTACCATATTTTTTACCCTTTAGTTCTTTTCGAACTTATTTCCATTACTAACTCAATTTTGTACTCTAACAGTAAATTTAATTCCAAATATAAGTTCCCCATCTTTATCCGTTCACTCAAATCTAAATTGTACTAAATTTAGTACCATTTAGAGCACAACATTACGAATTTTCAAAACTACATCCATGCCTCAATACTGCTTTCCAACCATAACTTTAATTCCAAATTTCAGGATTCCGTTCACCCAAAATCCAAATTGTATTAAATTAGTACCTTTCGTACCAATAAGTACGAATTTCCTAAAATATCCCAGACCTACATTCCAACAGTCATTTCATTTCCCAATCTCAAGTCTCCAGCTGTATCTGTTCACTCAAATCCAACATGTACCAAATTATCTCACTTGTCTAAATTTAGCACTTTTCATGCACAAAAGTACGATTTTTTAAAGGGTACCATATTTAGTACATTTTAGTACTTTTTCTACCATTCTTTTTTGAATTTCCAAAAACCCAGCCTTAACTCATGCCTTCACACTAACAAAGACATAATACCCTGCGGTAAAGGGTATTATGTCTTTGTGCATATATTTGTAACAGGCAAAAGGAAACGAGATAGACACATGGTGCACCAAAGTCCCTATATAACTTTCAATTTACAAGAAATTTGGTATAGCGTACTGAATTAAGTCATAATATGAAAGAATAAATTCCATAAAATGTTATGTATGTCGATTGGCACATTTTCAATAAATTAAAAAAATATATATTTTGTAACATTTTATATTTATAAGTTATAGAGGCAAGAAACTTAAACATATATTTTAGCAAATTTTGCAACTGAACACATGATATGCGTACATTTCGAAGGAAGATATTTCCATTTAAATTTTGAAAACTGAATATGACTGCTTGAGACTACTTTGTATAATTATGCCATGCAGTTCGGCATGCCGAATAGCGTGTATTAATTTTGCTATACATCGTTTTCCCTAAATTTGTCCCATGGCACGCAGAAGACTCTAAATCCGCCCGAATGAAATTAAATTTAGCATAGATTGCAGAGTATGCATAGTCATGAGTATGTTCCTTCATATAGTTGGTCCAGTCCGAATTTACTACTTTCATTACTGGTTTATATTAAGATTTATTATTTCCTCTAGTACTGCATAGCTTACAACAAAGGGACGAACTAGCCCTTACTGGATCACCTTTAGAAACATTAATAAATGCCTGTGAATGAATTGTAATAACAATTTTTGCAAAGAGATCCACAACTCAACAATCTTAATTACAGTTAATTCAGAGCTTTTCCCGAAATCCCATAGCTTAATAAACTACGTTGGTCACTTATTTACTACAACAAAAAATCATTATGAAATAAACTTTAAATAATATTATAAACTAATATCATAGCGGAAATACTTTTAGATATTGCGCCCATTGTCACACCCTTTTTATTTCGAATTTAGTAACATTAACATTTTCTTAAAACAAGTATTTTTTATATAGACGGTGAATAAAGAAAAGGTATTGTGTTATTTCTCATACAATATCTACATATTGTTTTATTTTCATTGATACTATTTCCGAACTAGTTATCTTAAGGAAGACAATATATTTTTTGTTTGGCTTTGGCAACGAGACAGATCAAAAAATGTATTGGGGTGGAGAGAAACGTGTTAACTGTGAGTTTCTTTAAAATACTAACTATTATATTATTATCTTTGTTGTATAAAATTTGATTGTAAAATCAAAAAAAATTATGCCGATATTTATAGAGGTGCTAAATTATTCGAAATATGACTTTTGTAAAATTTACATTTATTTACATATTTAAATTTCACTTTTCATGGAAACTTAATTGAAGATGCTATTGACACAAATGGAGTGAAAAGAAATTTAGCATTTTATTTCTAATATAACGAATAGTTTTATATGATTTACAACACTTATAATTACATAAAATATTTATGATCCAAAAGCTCTTATTAACATTTTTAGCATAGCAAAGTGTATATAACCTCATTAGCCATAAGGCAGAGGGTATTGCAATGAATATTGGCGCCACCTAACAGTACCCAAATGATTTTGTTTTCTGAAAAGTTTGTATACGTTTTTTAAGCTAATTGCCTCTAATTTGAAATTTTAATTTATCGTTGGGTGTCAAATCTCTCTACCATAAAGTATTCCTTATCCAGTTCCTAAACATATTCGAATTTTGCTATAATTTTGCGAAATTGAAAATGCTGATAGATACGTTAAACGATTGGAAAACGTACTATTACCTTCTCAAAATTCTTGAAAGTTTAAAATTGTTAGTATTCTAATTTCACACATACATTTTGAAATAATATGTTCGATGTTCTGCCATCGAAAGTGTATCATATTGTGAAATCTCTTCCTTTGACCAGTTGTTCTGTTGTACAGTTCCTATTTTTCTGTTGTTCTGAACTAGCGCTAGAACCCTGGAACTTGAAATGGGGGTCACTGATGGAGTGAAGAATAGATGTACCAATTCGAATTATAAGTATCCGAAAAGTATTAAAATGTACTAAATTTAGTACAATTTCGTAATTTGTGAGCGGATAGAGCTAAAAACTCGAAATTTGGAATACGAATTAAGGTTGAGAAGCACTGTCAATATAAGAAATTTGTACGAAAATTACTAAATGGTACTATATTTGGTACAATTTGGATTTTGGTTGAACCGATAGAGTGAAATATGTAGTTTTGGAAATTTCGTAAGTTGGAGGAAGTTTTGAAATATTGTACTCATGGTACCAAATGCGGGTTTGGGTAAACCAATAGAGCTGGAATCTTGAAAATTGAAGTAACTTTAACTATTGAGGTATAGGATTGGGCTATGTAAGAAGGTTTGGAAATTCATACTAATGGTACTAAAATGCTACCAAATATGGTACGGTCTAGAATCCTGAAATTGGGAAATATGATTTTTATTGAATTTATAATTATGTGCACTATCACTGGGTGAACGTATGGAATAAGTACTGCAATAGTACGAAAGAAAGCAAATGGTACAAAAATTAGTATAGATCTTGATTTGTGTTACGATGACCATTCGAGTGTAGTATTTAGATATTGGTGTGTATGTTGATTAGCTCTTCTGACATATGCAGTTCTCTGTGAAAACAAAATAACTTATTTAGACATATTTAAATATATCTCACACCCGGTTACGAAGTAACGGGCATATGCCAGTATTAACAATTTCCATCTCTATTGTGATTTCAACAGACAGACTGATATGTCAATATGACTGATAGGTCAACATATAATTTTAATCTGATGAATAATGTATGTATTTCATGGGAAAATGTTTGAATTTTTACATTACTGCAGTTTCTGTTGAAAAATACTCCACTCTGCCAATTGCTGTCAATTTGGATAAACAACGTAGCCAGGACTTAAAATATTGATACGGACTTAAAATATTGAATGTCTTTTCTTACTTGACAAACTCCAGACTAATACAGTCATTATTTCGGAAATAGTTCCAAGGAACTATGCTGCAAAAATGATCGGATTATTTCGTTTATCTGTTAACTTTTGTTATAGTCGTTTGTCTACTTCATTAGACGACGTGTATCAATTAATGGTTGATTTTATATTTACAAGGTTTTCAATAGGCTGGTAAATGAATTCCAATGCATGTTATGATTTGTAACTTCATACATATATATTTGAAAATTTAAAAGAGAAGAAAGATAATTTGCAAAATTTGGTGTTGTTTTTGGTGATTAAGGAAAATTCCTTATTTTTGATGGCGGGCATGATAACTCCTCACTGGAACTTCGGAATTTGTAAATTCTAAATGTGTTAGAAAGAGCACATGTCTGGTTCTCGTATGAACTAGGATTATTGACTTCGCTCAAAAATGTACAAAAAGGCGGATCTTAGAAAATATTTTTTTATTTGGAAGTTCCCCTATTTTTTACCACAAACTAAGTTAAAAAATAAAGAAGATCTTCACCGATTGGCTTTATTCTAGTTCATGAAGAAAATGCTTGAAATATGCCAATGCCGCCTTGATAAATGTTTTCCAAATTAGTGAAAACAAACATCAAACTTGGTTTTTAATAAATAATTGCAATGTTGAAAATTTAGTAGGTGAAAATGTAGCTCTGATTGTAAAAGTGTGATTTGAAAATTTTTTAGCACAATAGTCGAACGATTTTGTAAAATAGTCGAACATTTTGTTTTTCTCGAATATAAAGAGGTTATGTGGTTTTCTTGTTTTCTTTAACAAAAATACACGTTTATCTGTAATTACTTTCGGTTATTTTTAAATTTTTATTCATTTTTGAAGCCGATAATTATTTTTAAATAAAAATATTCAATGTCGGGTAATGTGGACCACTATAAAAAAGTGGGACATTTTCATGAGGACGAGTTCGAAACAAGGGCGCATTTAATATGCGAGGAGGTATTCTATCCTCTGAAAACTCGATATCCGAAATTATAGGTGCCTCGGTTGGATAATGAAGCAAGGACCTTCAAAATACCGCAAATGGGGTGGTACCCTTAAATGGGGGCTATTCCAAAACATGGACCCATATATTTTTGCATTCATTTCTACCCAAGAGTGGAATAAATTGAAATTTATCACAATTAATCCACAACCTACCTTTAACTTACTGATTCTCATTACCCACACATACTGGTCCACATTACCCGCCAAGTTATTTTTATTTGCAGTTTAGAGTTTTTAGAAATATAATGCAATAACATTTTTATGGACAAATATATATAATTTTTGACCTGGAATATAATTAGCCAACAAATCTACCATGCTGTGAAAACAATTTGTTTTTATTTTTACCGTTGTTACGCCCACAGTATCAAAAAAAGAAAATGGTCCACATTACCCGAAGTTACTCTACGCCAAAAATCTTATAATTTTTTTCACATCGATGACTTTACATTTCACGTGTAAAAGTTTGTGTTGTTCTTCTATTATGGTTTTATAACATTTTCTCAGATCTAGATCAACTGGAAATTTAAGTCCCTGCTGACTGGTTTTAAAACAAACTCACTTGGCAACCCTGGTTGTGAATGAAAGTATATTTTATATTTGAAATGCCAATGTTGAAATCGCATAGCTACAATATATTTAGGCCGAAACAGTAAAATACTTGTAAAAATGCCATTAAAATTAGCATAACTTCGATTGCCACAAATGATTAACTCTCTTGTTTGTAAAACGGCAAATTCGTTTACAACTTTCAGCACTCCATTATTCATTTCGTTTAAAAATAATTATATGCATTCAAAATCACTTATATGGTAAAATTTATCCATTTCAAGAAGATGTTTAACATGTGGCTAATAAATACATCATTTTATATTTGTTTCACTTAATTCAGGAATTAGTTATGGCATTTGCCTTTATTTTTTTAGTCACGTATATTTTGCTCTGTGACGGTTATTAAATTATTTTGTTTTGCATAAATCTTCACTTCTTCACATTTTTGGCAGACACATTTATACATTTCATTTTATGCTATTATATAATTTTACAAATTATATATTTCAAAATATGATCGATATATCCGACTTCCGATGCACATGTACGTACACATACACACACTTACGTTGAACGACATTCGAAAACAATCCCACTATTCAGCTGAGCCCGATTTAAACTGCTACGCAGCATTGTTTCTTGAATATAACGAAAACTGTTTTTCATAATTCTTAACTTATGACCGAATGCGGAGCCGAGCTTGAACTTTGTGAATATCAGTAGCAGCAGCACACTTATGCGAAGTATGAAACGTAAACGTAAAAACTGCATAATATATATTTTTTTATTTTTAATATCAAATAAAATCTCCGAAATGCCACTATACACGCCGACACGTTTACTCTTCCGAAGATCTCAAACGGAATTAATACTCTTTCGAAAATTGTTCACCACTCCAGCGAAAGATCTTCGAGCCAAAGAAGAAAGGTTTTCTCTATCGAACGGAATTAAAACAATCAAATCGTTTGTTATGAACGGCTATCGTTGTCGTTATGCTGATGAAGATGACGTCGGCAGCAGCGGCGACGACGACGAAGGTTATGATGATGATGCCGAAATACTGGTAGTTGGTATGTAAGCAGAAGAAATTCAAATCGTTGGTTCTGCTACCGCCGATGTTGTTAGCCAACCCATCACACACATGCTCTTGTTTCCGATGCGGTAGCTGCTCTGCCGACTGCCGCTATTAACAATCAAAAGAATTTCTCCAAAAACATATTTAACTCCACTTTTCAAAAGTCAAAATATGTTGATTAATAATCAGCACCACCACACGATGTGCTATCAATGAGATTCCCTTTTGTTTTCAAGGTGGCATTCGTAGCAATGTCATGTGAATGTTTCCGGACACACGTCGTGCTCTTTCGACACGATCGAGATCTTAACATAACAACTGAACTGATGCTACTGAATGCTATAAAAGTTACAGCACCGGTTGAACTCTAAGAAATCGTCGATTTCGATGATTTTGACCACTTGAAGGTGTTGTGTTTTGATGTGAGAGCGAGAGAATCACTTGCCGCACCATCAACGAACTTTGGTCGTTAATGTTTGGCTAAGGGGAAAGTTAAATCATCATTGATATACAATGCCTATCATACGGAAAGTCATATAGATTAACTTAAATTTCGCGCAATGTAGAAGAGAGTATATATTGCGATAATAAAACATCTGGTGTTTGGTTTTACTATTTTTCATTAATTCCTCTGCAAATTTGATGAAATAATAAAATGGAAATACTTTTATAATTCGTACTTTTTTTATATTAACGTGAACAAGTAAATCATGCGTTAAATTCTGTCGAGCATAACATTTTAGACTTTAAACCACCAAATTTATGGTTGCCTGATTCTAATAAAATGTATACGTGATATTTGTTGTTTTTATAGACAAATAAAAGGGCACTGGCCCCTTGTGGTGCTCCACCATAAGGTGGATGGTATATTAAATTTGTCATTCCGTTTGCAACACATCGAAATATTTACCGAAAATCCCATAAATTATATTCTGTTGATATCACGATATAGAACGCAATATTTGAGATAGAGCTTTGAATTTGACGTTGATGCATTGATGTTTCACCCCCTATTATGCAGAATTTTGTTGTTTTTGGTTTTCATTGGGTTTCAAATCTTCAGAGGGTGTCCTCTGGCTACATAAGTGACACCATATGTAGTTGTAAATGACGGACCAGAATCCCAATTTTTGTCTGAATGAAACAAAGTTTTGCATAGAGTACCGAATTGAGTCTAGATTGACGTATATTAAGTTTTGTTGAAATCGATTAAGATATAAACAACTTCCTCGTCTTATTTTTATAACCATCACCATAAGTTTGACTGTATATTAAATTTGTCATTCCGTTTGCAACACATCGAAATATGCATCGGAGACCCCATAAAATATATATATTCCTGATCAGAATAAAATTATATGTCCATTGCAATGTTTAGTTCTCATTTGGTATAAAATTATCCTACCAAAAATTATAAATATTGGTCCACTTTTTAGTAATGGTAACCCCCTTATTCGGCATTTTGGGGGTTTTAGGCACGTTTTTCAGCTGTAATTAGGTATTTTCGATTCACTTTGGCTATCACATCTGCCTACGAAAAATGATCACGGTAGTAACGGTAGTAAATCTTTCAAATAAAAAGCGTGAATATTGGTTCTTCTTTTAGGGAACTCCCCATATAACGCTACAAACCAAAGATCGGTATTTTTGTGAGCTTGACTAGGCGTTTCAATCAATTTGGGAGCAATTTAAAATTTTTGATTATCATTTGGTAGCAAATGTTCCTACCAAAATGATCAACTTTTGCCCAAGTTTGCCCACCCCCCATTCACGATTTTAATTTTTCAAGATTTTTAATGGGCTGGTAAATGAATACAAAAGCTTGTTAAGGTTTGTAACTTTGCACATATACAATTGAAGATTTAAAAGAGAAGAAAAAAATTTTGTTATTGTTTTGTTGTTGTTTTTTGTAATTAAAGAAAAGAACTTATTTTTGATGGCGGGCATGATAACTCCTCACTGGAACATCGGAATCCGAAAATTCCAACGGTGTTAGAAAGATTACATGTCTGGCTCTCGTATGAACTAGGATTATTGACTTCGTTCTAAAATTAACAAAATGGTGGACCTTTGAAAAAATATTTTTGGAAAATCGCCGATTTTTTACCAAAAAGCAGGTTAAAAAATAAGGAAGATCACCGATTGGCTTTATCCTAGTTCATACGATAGCTATACACTCCCAGAGAAACGTTGCAAAATTTGGAACCGATTGGATAATTAATTTTTGAGTTATCGTGCCCGCCATTCGCAAAAAAATGTTTAGAGAAAAACGCGTTTAAAGTTTGAGAAGCCCTTCAGTCGTCACTTGATGCTGACATAATAAATCGGCTATATCTTCAAGAGTTATTGAGATTTTCACTTGAAATTTTGTAGAGACATTCTTTAATCAGTATAGATTCGAATTATATCAACAAAAATTTTGACCCCGAGAATGGGGGGGTCCCCTTAAATCGATTTTTCAGGTTTTCACTTTTCAGGAACATCCTTCATCGAAATCGAAAGATGTAATTTTATATCTCTGATTCTCATTGAGTAAATAAAATCTCGCTATCAAAAAAATATGAATATTCGCCCAAGTTTCCGGGTAGCCCCCATATAACGTTACATCACAAACTACGGTATTTTGGTTTGGTTATGTTTTCCAACCATTTTCGCTCTGATTTGTGTTATCAAATTCTTATGGGATGTCAAATTTCTTACCAAAAATTAATAATGTTACGGTTTGGTATAGCTCCCATAGTTTTTCAACTAGGGTGTCTGTAATTTGGACGACTATTTTTTCGTAGCATGTGCAACCTACTATCACATAACACTTTGTAAATATATGCACAAAGCCATATATTTACAATGATATTACTCCAGTGTAATGTATACAAGTCGGCAGGCACTTTTGTAACATTCTCTGTGGAAGAGGCCCTTACAGCTATTTTTTGAAAAAATCACAAGCCTCTTAGTGCAATATTTTTATAGAACAACATAGCTATATATAAAAATTCACTAGTCATTTAGGGTTAGTTTTTCCAATGAAAAAAATTACCAGCCCTTTAGGGTTATTTTTTCTTTAGCAAGAAATTCACAAAGTTTTTTACTGAAAAAAAATCAGAATCCCCTTAGGGCTATTTTTTGTGTAGAAAAAAAATCACAGCACGGTTAGGGATATGTTTTCTATAGCAAAAATTCTCAAAACCGCTGAGGCTACTTTTACAAAAAATTCAGAATACCGTTAGGTCTATTTTTTAATAGAAACAAATTCCAAGTATTCTTAGGGTAATTTTTTCGTAGAAAAGATCTCGGGACCCATTGTTACAAATCTGAGAACACTTAAGGCTATTTTTTTCCTATAGAAAAAATTGAGAAGGCCCTTAGATCCATATTTCTAAAACAAACAAAAAATTAAAGGGCCTATAGGGCATTTTTTTCTTCAGATTACATTCAGAAGGCCTTTAGGGACATTTTTCTATTGAAACAAAATTAAGGACCATTTGAGCCAATTTTTTTTATAGAAAAATCACTAGTTCGCTATGTCTATTTTCTTTATAAAAAGAATTTTCTATAGAAAAAACACAAACCTGTTAGGCTTTAAAAACATTCACAGTCCATATAGGCTCATTGTTTCCAATGATTACATTCAAAACATCATTATTAGTCACAACAAGAAATTTCAAAACCCCTTAATGGCCATAGAACAAAATGCACAGGACATTTGTAGCCATTTTCACATAGACAAACAATTCGGGCCAATTACTAGCATAATATTTAAATAGTTCCCACTGATGTTAGAAATCCCTTGCACAAAAATTAAATATATGGCCAAAAATTAAATATGAGATAAGATATTCTGAAAGATTAGCTTCCACTTATAATGATGTATAATTGTAGGGGAGACTGGGGCACATTCGGCACTTTTGTTTGGCATTTGAGGGGACACATAGTCAGATCCTGGTAATTATCACCGCTATCAGTCTTGGTGGAATTAAGATCCTCTAAAGGTTCAATTTGGTTTTAAGGGATCCCTCCCCCCATTCACTATTTTAATTTTTCAAGATTTTCAATAGGCTGGTAAATCAATACCAATGCTTGTTAAGGTTTGTAACTGTGCACATATATAATTGCAGATTTAAAGAAGAAGAAAAATAATTTACAAAAAAATGTTGTTATTGTTTTGTTGTTGTTTTTTGTAATTAAAGAAAAGTCCTTATTTTTGATGGCGGGCATGATAACTCCTCACTGGAACATCGGAATCCGAAAATTCCAACGGTGTTAGAAAGAGTACATGTCTAGCTCTCTAACTAGGATTATTGACTTCGCTCTAAAATTAACAAAATGGCGGACCTTTGAAAATTTTTTTTGGAAAATCGCCGATTTTTTACCAAAAACCAAGTTAAAAAATAAGGAAGATCTTCACCGATTGGCTTTATCCTAGTTCATATGATAGCTATACACTCACAAAGAAACGTGTAAAAATTTGAAATCGATTGGGTTATTAGTTTTTGAGTTATCGTGCCCGCCATTCACAAAACAATGTTTAGAGAAAAACGCGTTTTAAGTTAGAGAAGCCCTTCAGTCGTCACTTGATGCTGACACAATAAATCGGCTATATCTTCAAGAGTTCTTGAGATTTTCACTAGAAATTTTGTAGGGACATTCATTAATTAGTGTAGATTCGAATTATATCAACAAAATGTTTGACCCCGAGAATGGGGGGGTCCCTCTAATATGCGACTCAAAGTTTGACTTTTAAGGCTAGATTTTGTAGCGGCTGACGTTGACGTCTCAAAGCCACACTCACCATCAGTAATAGTTTCTCTCGCATTTTCGTCAATACCAGAACCTTTGGTATTATATATTTATTGTATTTTATTTATTTTTATTATTATTGTATCTTATTTTATTTTAAAGACAAACTCAAAAACATTTAAAAAATAATAATATAACATTATGCCGGCACTTTAAAATACCGAATCTTCCCCGAAGGTACATTCTTATATTTATCTTTTAAAGTTTTTCTATCAATCTTTTAAAAACGTTATGTTTTTAGTTATTTTTATACGAATATACATTGTTATTAACTAATTTTTAATAATACTGACTTAAAATATGAAAATTTTTATACACGAAGTACATACGAAATGGAATGGAAATATTACCATAAAGCTGTACATCTAAGTAAGTTTATTAGCCAGAGATTTCAAACTTTAGGACAGTTATTTATTTTGATATCCGATACCTATGGACTGAAGCTATTGTTGTACAGTGAGAGCTTCATATCAAAAACGCGATTGCCGAATGGTGCCGAAGGTGCCGCAGGCTCCCCTATGTCGCCCGAATTTAAACTTTTCTGAACATAACACTCAAAATAAATAAAATATCGACACTTTTGGCAGATTAATACCGTAGCAATCAAACATAATCCAAAAAATAATGCTTCCTTATTAACATTTCTTAATGCACCACCCTCGTTAACTAGATAAGTACTCTTTTTTATACGTCAATATTTATATTGATGACTTCACAAAAATCTACATAATCGGATATATTGAAATGAATTGATTGTATTGTCAGTAATTTACTCAACAAAAACAACTTCATTGAGTTTGGGACACATGAGAATGCATTTTATTCACACAAATGTGTGATTTTTTCCCCCAATCACTAGTGAAGTGTGTATAGAACTTGTTGAATATAATGAACGAACAAAAAACTTTCTTTAGATGATTTACTCAATGAAGCGATTGTTTGTCTGGAGATATTTTCGAAAATTGGGAAATACTTAAATATGATGTTATTTTCAACACTAACAATAAGAATATGTTTAGTTAGAACCCATACCAAAAGTATCATAAGACGTACTTTTGTGGTTAAGTACACAATGGTTCTTACAAAGAAAATAATAGTATAGGCATATTCCCCAATATTTTCAATAATAAAACCAGTTGTTTAAATATTTACATTAACAACTATTACAACACTTATCTACTACATTATTTTGTTAGTTAACGAACTGACAATTTTTTTTAATTTATAAAAAAATAAACGAATGACAATTGTAGGTATTTGTGTAGTATAACAACCATGTAGGAAATATTAACAGTTAAACTGTACTGACCTACTATTGACATTTTCCCTACTACTACAGATCAACCATGCTCTGGTATTTTTTCCAGTTTACTTTAAAAATATGATTCTTAGATATTCCCATATATATTTACCATTAAAAATGTCTACTCATAAGAAAATTTAATATTTTTTAAATTTCACCTATCATTTTGAATACTTTATTTTTGAGAATATACTACTCTACTACTTACACCCCCTCATATTTTCCTGCACATGCAAATGTAATAAACATCAACTTTTATTTGTGCGCAACATTTTCTACCTTTAATTCCCAATTCAGCAAAACGTAACCCTTTAATATAATGCACACATGAAAACGCCTTACAAAAAAAGAAGCTTAACTTTCTACCGAAACAGAACACAGCTCTTAAATTATCCTTTGGCAAAGGAGTTAAAATAATGTCACATGGAATATGTAATGGTTGGTTGTATGTGTGTGTATGCCATTTTAGGTAAATACGAACATCAGCATGAGGGTGCTGTGTGTGTGTATTAAAGATTCTTACTTTGAGCGGAGGGTAAATTCTACATCTTGCTGTTGGTACACATTTTTTTCATTTTACCACTTGAGTTTTAAAACAATTTTCGGTTTGGCTTTTTATCGAAATAAAAGGAATAGCAAAAACAAACTGAATAAAAAACGACATGCACACACACATCGACAGACAGACAACAGCAAAAAACTGCTGTCTTCATCATCATCAACATAGTCGAATGAATGTTCAACTATTTTACCGCTCAATTGATTTTGCAATTTATATACTCACATTACCTACCGATTGACAGAGGACAGCAACAACAACGTCCAATTCACGATGTCTACGTTTAAGAGGAAAGTTCATGAGCAGCAAATAGCACACAACTACGTACTGATGACAAAAAAGCTCTCCCAGTGACATTATATATTTAAAGATCCCAGTGAAGAATTTTGGCAAGAATTAGGAATTGATAATTTTTGAGAAATATTATTAAGCCATTAAACGGAGCATTGTAGACGGACGGGGCCGACCATATCATACTCTACATGACCACCAATGAAAAATAATTTTTTGTGGAGCTTATTACCAAAGGTGGAAAAAATTCGACAATATTTTCATCCTCTGGTGTGGTTATGGTAACATTTAACTTTATTAGAGTCAAACATAGCTATATAGGGTACACAAATTCATTCATATATGCGTGACATTATAGGCACACGAAAAAGGTGTTTAGTTCGGCTGGGCCGTACTTTGGATACCCTCCACCATAGTAGTTACTTAAAATGAAAATATAGGGAACATACCAAAAAGTATACCAATGTCAGGAATTGTACCAAGGAATTGTTGTAAACCATAATGTACACCAAATAAACATTTCAGCAATTTTTAATATATATTTTTTTTTAAATCGCAAAACCCCAAAACGTGGACGGATATTGGCGATGCATGGTAGGGTGGAGCACGTGTTTAAAATCCTAAAAATACTGCAAAGTTATATGGGACCATCACCAACGTACACAGAATTATATTTTGGGGGGTGGGGTGGAAGCCTTTGATTCAATACGAAAATTTGCAGAAAAAAAATTGTATGTGTACATCTCTGGAAGCTGATCCAGAGATGAAATCAATATTGATTACATCGTATAGGAATTACTATGCATAATTAATACCGATATAGCATAATTTCGGATAAAAAATACATTCCTTCACACGAAATATAAAAATTCGGAAAAACAGTAGGTATCATTATATGGAAGCTAGGCCTAAATGCTGGCCGATATTATGCATACTCGAACCTGACGTTATAGTCTTTTATCTCGATATCCTTCGAAGGTAGAATGATTACAACAGATGGTTACTTCCATACTTTCAAGTACAGAATATAGGGAACCCAAAATGCGGAACAAATCTGTTATCTTAATTATAGGTAAAAAAATTTACCTATAATTATAACGTTTAATTAAGAGAACTCAAGTGCTAATTAAGAACTCAAGTGCTACATTACAGCGAGTTCGGTCGCAAAATGCGCTCAAAACCCCAAAATGCTGAAAATTAACGGGGTGCCCCTATCTGAGGGCTACCCCAAAAAAATTTACATATATTTATAATATTTAATAGAATAACATAGTACCCAATAAGAACACAATGTACCCAATTTAAGCACATTCAATTGAAAAACGCGCTCAAGAACCACAAAATACCAAAAATTTTGGTTGTTATGCCTCAAAAATTTAAAAAGTGTCAAAAAGAAGTGCTAAAAAATTTATAGAAAGTACTTTAATTCTAGTTATTAATTAGATCTGCACTTCTTAAATTCCTTATACACACAAGGTGGCGTGAGAGCCCATTTATTCTTAATCAGAATAAAATTCTATGTCCCTGGATATAAAATCTTTTAATTTTACAAACGAATTCAAAATTCAATTTAATTCACTTTATTTCATAAACGAGAACATAGCCCAAAGGGCCATGAGCGATTCCAAAAATTCGTTACATGGACTACTTCAAAAAATGTTAAAAATTAATATTTTGGATTTTCATTGGGTAAGAAATCTGCCAACAATTATGAATATGGGTCCATGTTTCGGAGTAGCCCCCATAGAGCGGTGCATCCATTATTCGGTGTTTTGGTGACTTTAAGCACGTATTTCAACCGAAATGTCCTCAATTTTGTATTTTGAATTCTTATTGAATTCAACTGAGCTAAAACTAGCACTAAAAGTGCTAAAATTGCAACACTGGATATAGCCCATCTTCAGAAGACAACTCTATGCAAAATTTTGGCGATCAGACAGATGGACATTTTAAATCGTCATAGAATTTTACGCTGATCAAGAATATGGGTCGGAAATTTTTAGAAAACAAACAATCTTAATATACCCTCCCTCCTTGTCCTTAATTACAGTCCCTTCAGTAGCATTTCTGATTCGATTTGGATGAAATTTGGCACAGCTCATTTGTTTTGCCTAAGGACGCACCCTATTGAATTTGGAAGAATCGGTTCAGATTTATATATAGCTCTCATATATATTTTAGTCCGATTTAATGTAAATGGTGAGCCAAAGTCCCTATATATTTTTCGATTTGCACGAAATTTGGTACAACGTACTAAATTAAGACCACAATGATGTGTGCTAAGTTACTTAAGATCAGTGTAGATTTTCTTATAGCTCCCATATATACTTTCGTTCGATTTAATGTAAATGGTGCACCAAAGACCCTATAAATCTTTCGATTTGCACGAAATTTGGCATAGCGTACTGAATTGAGTCTATAATGATGTGTTTCGTGAAAATCGTTTCAGATTTAGATATATCTTCCGTACATATTTTCGTCCGATTTAATATATCGATTTGCACGAAATTCGGCATAGCGATTTATTTAATTTGCAATACCAAATATGCAAAATGTACTTTTTTCGATATTAAATATTGGGAGCTATATCTTATTTTAAATATGCGGACATGACTAAATTGACATAGAACTTTATTCTGAGGTATACGGAGAATATTTCGAGGTGCTGGAAAAAGAAAAACCAATTAGTACAAAGTTCACTTTATAATCGATGATATAAAAATTCGTGGTTATGCCCTAAAATTTTTAAATATCTTTTTATTGTCAATTTCACACCTGTCCCAAATAATATTCATACAATTATTCCGCAAATATTTCAAATAAACCATTCTTATTTAAAGCATATTACCACCTTACAATTTCTATTTAAATTTGCTTACTGGGTAATTCTGACATTCGATTCATTTACAGACATCCCGCACATTATGTGTGGGTGTGTGTCTGTATGTCAGTGTGCAAAATATTTTTTCTGTTGACAATTGCTCGTGTTTTTTCTGCGCCGCAGAGTTCTGTGAAATTTTTACACATTTTCAATTCTATTTACTCCCCATAATCATCATCAATGTCAATTTCATGAACTTAATACCGATAAAATGGCATTTTTTGCTGTGGCAGCGACAATGAACTCCATCCACCACCACATTGCGCTCCACCTCCCAAAGTCAATTCATATATGTATGTATGCATGCACATGGAAGACAAATCGAAACGGAAGAGTTGTTGATTGTATCACTATTTTTTGTGTCTGTTAGGCAAACTTTGTTTTCCCGAAAGTATTCCCCGATACACAGAAGTAGTAGCTAGCATCAGCAAACAAATATTCATACGACACACAGAACGACGGCAAATATCATACTCTCAAAACGAACGATGATGATGATAACATATCGAATTTATTGTTTCCACTCCCTTCGATCTGTTTATTGCCCTGATAGTATTACGAAGTTGACGACGACGGAGATGATGTGATGATTGTTTTCTGCTGCTTGCCAAGGTAAAATACTAGTGATGACTATCTTATCTTCATCGTCATCATCAGTAGATATCGGTAGCAATTGAATATTTCCAAGTTGAACTTTAATAGAACTAAATTGATAAGGAGTGACTTTTTGAATGACTGTGGGAGTTATGCATATCATATGAAATAGTTTAATATTGAATATATTGTCGTGAATTAAATTGTAATGTAAAATTGACACAAAATATTCAAATTAAAATACATAATAGAACCATTACACAATAGCAGATATACAAGCCACTTTTCACATATAATGGTACCGCCCAATTTTCGGTATTTTAAGGGTTTTAGCCACTTTTTCCCAACGAAAAGCTGTAATTAGGCATACCGAGTTTTTTAATACTACGCAAAAAATTATCAATACAAGGTACCAAATTTCGGTTTATTGTGGTTTGCAGCCGCATCTTCCAATCGAAGACTCACTGTGTTGGATTTCGGTTTCTTGGCATACATATGCGCTGAAAGTGTTTTAACATAGCACCCATATAATGGTCCAGCCCAATTTTGGTACTTTGACCCATTTTCCAACCGAGAAGCTGTAATTTGGTATTTCCAGTTCTTGGCAAAGAAAATACTTCTCCCAGAAAATGTTCTATATATGTTCGTAAATACATATAGGATTCCCGATTAATTTTTTCTATGTTAAAGTTTCTAAGAGTATAGAAAACCTACTAGCAGACATATACAATAAAATTGCCTCCATATAAAGGTCTCGACTTTTTAAAGAAATATGGTGGATGGTATACAAAGTTTTGCCGGGTCGAACTTAACCACTTTTTATTTGTTTTACATATTATTTTTGATGTACTCTCATAGTATAATCAACTCTAAGAGTTATAATCGTTACGATTATTTCTCAGAGATTTTTTAAAAACATAATAAATGGGGGAGGGTATACAATTTTCGAACGGACCGAACATAACCATTTTTTAAATATTATTGAGTTTTATGCCTTCTAGAGCGAAATATCATTTATGTGAATTTTGTTTTTCGATTTGGACTAATCTTTGCACAATCAAATATTTTAACAATGGCTGTATAATATTTAAAATGTGACTTATCGGTCCACTCTTTCTAGTACCTCCCTCACAGTACCTGACGGATCGGAACACCAATATCAACGAAATTTTGCACTTCTCAATATATTAACCTTACCTAGGTTAAGATGGGACACATCGGTCCACTTCTTCTGACAACTTTGCAAAGTGTAATAGTTTACCAAATATAGATCAAGTCCGTTTTCCAAAAGTATGTTTGGAGATGCGGGGCATCGATCCCCGAGCGCTCTACCATCTGAGCTACATCCCCATATATAAACTAATTCCAAATTAAATTAAAATACTTTTTATTTTAATACAACAAATTTTGTCAGTTGCGCATGAGCATTACTATGCACTCCATGCATGAATTGTGACATGAAAATTAATACAATTCAAGGTGAGCAGTATGTCTAGTCATTACAAACTTCCAATGTGATACAAAAGTCCCCAACCTACCATTGTAAAGTACATTTTTTACTACTTAACATAATTTATTTTCGACAAAATATATCTCTTCGATATAAAATTGGAGTTATTGTAATTATTTTCGATATATATAATTATCATAGGTACTTGTATGGATTTAAATTTTTTTCTGAGAAATTGTGCTATATTCGAAAGTCCGTCCTTCAAATTACAATACCGTCTTGATACTCCGGACTTTTTGTGAAAATGGAGGAGTACATGTCTGCATGCCGTATGTACTAGGATTATTGACTTCACACAAAAATTAACCAAAAGGGGGATTTTTGAATAATTTCTATTGAAAATTGCATAAAAGTTTAAAAAAAGAAAATCTTCAGCGATTGGATATTCAATAGCTAAATACTCACAAAGAATCGTGTCAAAATTTGGAAGCGAATGGATAGAGTTTTTGAGTACTCTAACCCGCCAGTTGTAAAAATACTGCTTCGAGAATAACGTTTAAAGTTTGAGAATCGTTCTGCCGTATCTTAATGCTAACATATAAAAGCGGTTATATTTTCAAGAGTTGTTGAGATTTTCTGTTGAAATTTTATAAGGACAATCTTGAATTAGTGTTTAGGTTTTTGAAATCGAGAATGTAGGGTTCCCCTTAAAGTTTATATTTTTGCAATGAATAAATTTATTTTTTAATAAAAACATACACCAATTAAAATTATCACTATGTTAATAACAATTTAAACCAAATTAAACTCAGATAATCAGGAAATTTTGGCAATCTGGATTGAGTTTGCAAATTGTCCGGATTAGCAAGATTTTACTGTACCAATATTATGATAGGTCCAAAAAATTAACTGGAGATGCGGGGCATCGATCCCCGTACCTCTCACATGCTAAGCGAGCGCTCTACCATCTGAGCTACATCCCCTTATATAAGTAATCCAATTTTATAAATTTAACAAATTTCAATTACTTTTCGATTTCAATTAGTCACATGCGCATGATCACTTCAATGCACCGGCGGCAACACCCATTTATCGTGACACGAAAGTTAAATTTTTCAATAACAATTTGTTGTACTCTATCCACTCATTGGCAATTCAACATGTCCACAATGTGTAAAATGACCGCACCATTTTTTTATGATTTTCAATCGGATGGAAAATGGATGTGAATTACATTGAAGACTTACATAAGCACTTGGAGACTTAAAGTATAGGAAAATGAATTGACATCATTTTGTTGTTGTTTTGTAATTAACGAAAATTCCTTCTTTTCGATGGCGGGCATGATTTCAAATCACTGGAACGTTCCACGACCATGGGTTCACGCCATATCGAATGTATGTATTTTAATAATATTGATAATGGAAACAATCACAAAGTCGACTTTTTATAATGCAATAACGGTACCGCCCAATTTTCGATATTTTGAACAAGGTGAAGGGGCTGTACTGAATATTAGTAATATTCGGAAAATATGTCACTGTAAGGAAGAAGCAAATATCAGAAAGCTAGAGTTCCGTGGTTATGTAGGTTATCGTATGGTCGGCCCGTCCGACTATACTGCTCTGCTCACTGGTTTTTAATTGTCCTGGTTAACCTAAAAAAGTTTATTTATCAGCCAGATAAAGAATAGAAAAGTGTAATTGTAGTATTTTGCTCTGGCCAACGTATCCCTTGACGATTCTGTACTTTCAGTTCAAGTACGACATCAATGTTCTGGAGCACTACGAAAGTTTTTCACGACCTTTATGACCTTTGACTTTGAGCGAGCGTTGACCATTAATGAATCCTTTCACAGTACTGTATGGATGTCACCTTCTTCACCATACAACGATTGAAGGACTCTTCTCGTAATAACCTCGTCGAATGTTGATCACATGCAAATTTTTACGTGTTAATTTCATTTTTATCCCAAATTGGTTTTTAAGTCACTGTAAACACCACAACACATGATCGAACGTCGAATTCTATTGAGTACATGCATGGCAAAAAATTTAAACATTCAGAAGTTGCCGGGGAATATCTAGTGCTCCCATCAAAGGGGTTGTAATTTGGTATTCTGGATGTCCAATTTATGGACTGGTTAATCGTATTGACTGTAATTGGAAATATCTAGGTTTGAGTGTGAGTGAATATTTAAATTGGAACAACTGTTGGTATAGCTCTTATATATTGAGGTTTTAAGAGTTGTATCTATCATGACATTTGACATTAAAAATTTGAATAGAGCTTTCTTTCGAATCTACGTAATGTTTTACCACAACTATGTACTTTTTTATGAATACTATATTCGCACTCCCATATTGAAAATATGATTATATTTGATGCACTAAGTAATGAGATTTCATAAATTACGTGTAAATTTTAATGCGGCCAACACGCTAACGCAAATGTTTGTAAACAAATGCATTAACACGCACACAATCAAGGGACCTAACTTGTCGTTATCTATGGAAATGGAATATGGACATTAGGCTGGACAGAAATACATAACTCTGCCAAAAGAATAATATAACATTTTATTTTTTATAGAGATTTTTCCATAGAATAAGCAAAATTTTAAAATTATTTCACAGGATATACACTGGTTGAAAAACGTCATACAACCTAAGGTGAACATATCGTATATACATCATAACGTTGTTAGCAGTTGTGTAAATATACCTATGCCTAATATATGTACATACATACATAATTTCCCTGAAATGCGTTGTGCGTATGTGACCATACATACTTACATCGTTGATGTATATATGTTCGTGCCATGGTTTACATTTTAGTTAGTCATTACAAAAACGCATAAAACGTGATGTGATGATGCAAAAAAAGTTTTACGCGAAAGGATTTGTTCAAATGTAACCACGATATGACGTTAGTCAAATATTTATTTTGTTGTTACCGCCATTGCTTGGGTTGTTGCTGTTTATTTTGTTTGCGGTAAGGATGCGCGGTAAAAAGTTCATTTGCATGTTTTTTCGGGTTTTTGTTTTGTTTTATACATAATAATGATCGCTTTACAAAATTTACTACATAAGTACACAAACACACACACAAAGATGCAACATATTTACAACTATTTAAATGAGTTTTAATAACAAAACGATATAGTACTCTAATAAATGAAAGAGATAATACACTTAGACAAATTTGTCGTGGAATTACAGAAAAAATTGACATTTATTAAAAGTTATTAATTAAAACTGGTATGGGAAGCCCTTTCATGTCAGTCGAGAGGTTATATGATACCCAACACCATTTTGGGTATAAAAAAGAGGTGCTCCTAAAATGTACCCTCTAATTATCCGAAATGCCAGTTGGAAGATGTGGCTTTAGGCCCTCAAAATATCTAAAATGAGCTGGACTACTCACGGCGTCTATGCTAAACTTAACATACACTGAATATCTTCTTCAATCCGATTATCTTAATTCATATACTTTGATTCAATGTTCATATATGGTGCCTATGTTAAAAATGGGCCCATACTGCAATTTTTTCAGCTATCATAAACTTAGCAACTGAAAATTCTATTAAAAAAAGAGTGAGCGGAGCAGTATAGTCGGACGGGGCCGACCATACCATACCCTACACAACTTCCTAGAACTCTAACTTTCTGCGGATTTTTATTCCGAGCCTGGGCAATATTTCGTGTTAGTTGCACCCTCTTCACCGACTTGAGGTCAACAAATATAACTAATATTCAGTACAGCCCTTCTAATTGCATTTCCATATTCCCTTCACCGTGGGTTCTGTGGTTATGTTCGGCTTATAATTGTGGCTTATAAAAAAAATAAGTTTTCGGTTCACTTCATCCCAAAATTATTATCTGATCATCGCCGAAAATTGTAGGCGTTGTCCTTGACCATAACTGGAACCTCATGGAACATTTCGAAGCGAACAGCGCTATATTTCCGCACTCCAGTGTGGTAATGGGTTACTAAATAATATCAGAATACGTAAGCACCTATAAATATTTCAGTGTAACTCCCACATCCGCGTACATACGACAATCTTGAACATACTATCAACTTCTCGGGCCTATGTCCTTCAGGAGTAAATATATATTCGCGATAAAATGCACATTTTGTAATTTTTCACACAAAAATCAGGGTTCATTTGACCCACTAAATATTGACCGATCTATATCAAAACAGGCATGCTTATTCTTTAGCCCGATCCTGTTCTCCATGTAAAATTTCGCCCGGTTTGGGCCATAATTGCGGCCTCTGTAGCGACCAGAGAAACGGACACAAATTAAGTATTTGGTCCATTTCATCCCCTAAATATTAACCGATCTTTACCAAAAATAGGGGTCTTCATTGGGCCGAACCTATCCTGCATGCAAAATTTCATGAAGATTGGTCCAAAACTGTGGCCGGTATCGTGTTTACAAATTATAGTGGACAGACGGACAGACACACATGTCTAGATCGACTCAGCTAGTCGAGATATGGCGATCGGCATACTTAAAGATGGGTCACAAAGCTATAATACCCTGACAACATAGTTGTAGGGTATAAAAATCTGCCCTCAACTTCTGAGTATTTTTCTCTGTTCAAAAAAATCGGGTTTTAACTACTTAGTCGGCCCGGAATATTTGTGATATTTGCATTGGTAATACTAATCCTTTATATCAGTATATCTCAAATATCGTCATCTTACATGAATAGAATTTATATCAGATTACAGATCAACCATACCTCATCATACACTGGAGAACTTTCCGGGTTATGTCTTGCCGAAGTGAACCATAATATTAGGTTGGGGAAAAAGAATTCCACCCGAAAATGTCGATAAAATCGTAGAAATTATCGAAGTTAAACGGCACGTTAGAAGTCGTAACATCGCCCAGGTGCTAAAAATCGACTGTTTCAGACCATTGCACAAAAATGTAATTCAAAACGAAGCTCGATGTTTGCGTGCCACGCCAATTAACAGCAAAATAGGATGGATCGAATATCCATCTGCGAAGCCTTGGCCAAATGGAATGAGATAG
The DNA here is from genome assembly GCF_032173495.1 of Musca vetustissima. NCBI lineage: Eukaryota > Metazoa > Arthropoda > Insecta > Diptera > Muscidae > Musca > Musca vetustissima. The sequence continues at coordinate 107,793 of NW_026879941.1, forward strand.
ACCCATTTCTTAAACGGATGGTGACATGATATAAGAAATGGGTCACATGCGATAACACTGTGCGAAAACGATCGTGACCAAAGAGCGGTGAAGCACCTCATACGGTGGCCAAACCAGGACTAACGGCCTGAAAGGTTCTGCTATACATTTGGTGGGACTGGAAGGGGATTATTTATTATCAGTTGATTCCATATGGCCAAACGCTAAATTCTGATCTCTACTGTCAACAACTGAACCGCTTGAAGATAGCAATTGAGCAGAAACGGCCAGAATTGGCAAACAGAAGTGGTGTGGCGATTATCATATTTTTCTTGCATTGCAAAATCGATTACTAAAATTTTGTGCAAATAGAAATCAGGACTTCTATGAGAGAGGCAATATGAAGTTACCTTTAAAATGGCAACAAATCATACAAAAAATAGTGCATATTTGGATCAAACCGGAGCATGTGAAATAAAGTCCTATGTTCATATAAAAATAATGGATTTCTTTTTCCCCAACCTAATATGTTGAAATTTAACGGAGAAGATATTGTACTTTGCTGCGATATTTTTCCGTGTATAAACATTTTTATGTTAAACACATAAATACGCAAACTTTCAATAGTAGTAACATTAACAGCAAGTTCGAAACCCAAACTAAGCCAATTTTTTCGCAATCACACATCCGTCCGTTACTTTCAGCGTGTAATTATAATATAATGTTTACACATGTCGAGGATTATGACCGCGTGAGAATGTTTTGTATTTTTAGTTGTTTTTAAAAATAACGTTGCGTGTTTTAATGAGAAGAGCTTTACAACACACACACACGCATACACACATTTGCATATATACGAAGTGTGGTTTTTAATATGAACAATATAAAGATTTTGTTTCACGTCCGACACAAATTAATTGAAATCTTTAACAAGCGTTTTCCGTTTATATATATATATATATATTGGAAATGGTGACGATTTTATATATTTGCAAATAATAACAATTATATTTCTATAGAAAATCGCACAAAGAGGTGATCGCCGAAACACCAACAACATATTTGTAGTATAATTTGATCTCTACTACAAACTATCTAGCCCTTTTAGGCGTATTTTTTTGTTACTCACTAAGCACCATAAAAGTACAATTTTATATTTTTTTTTTATATCCGTTGTATTATCTGCAGGGGTTATAGCCCTCGTAGACAATACAACAGATTTGTCGATTTTATAATCGGTAGGTTGAACTGGGCCCAACAGTTTGTACTGGTAATAGGATATATTTATTCCCTAATCCAATATGTGAAATATTGGTCCTAGAACCACCTTTCAAAAAAAACGTTGTATTATCTGCAGGGGTTATAGCCCTCGTAGACAGTACAACAGATTTGTCGATTTTATAATCGGTAGGTGGAACTGGGCCCAACAGTTTGCACTGGTAATAGGAAATATTTGTACCCTAATCCACTATGTGAAATATTGGTCCTAGAACCACCTTTCAGTATACCAATGGTCATATCCACAATTATGAACCAATCGTCTCGAAATTTTGCATGTAGGACGTGTTATGGCCCCTTTTGTTTTGGGTAATGATCGGTTTATATGTTCGCAGGAAAATATCTTTGGAGATGCGGGGCATCGATCCCCGTACCTCTCACATGCTAAGCGAGCGCTCTACCATCTGAGCTACATCCCCTTATATTTATAACCAACTATCCAAATATTTGAATAAACTTTAAACGCACTTGATTAAAACGATATCTAAAAAATGACCAGGTCACGTACCCAACTGCAGCATAAGCTCACAATAATATTGATGTGCTTTGTGTAATGAATAATAATGCATTGTCGATATAATTACATACACACTAAACTACTATAGGTGGGTTTATGTTATTCGACCATGGACATATGTTACCAGGGCAGTTACAAATTATTATAAATTATCCATGGTTTTGTGTTTCGAAAAAATGCATTGTTTTAATTATTCAATTTACCAAAATTTAGATTTTTTAACAGGGGATGTAGCTCAGATGGTAGAGCGCTCGCTTAGCATGTGAGAGGTACGGGGATCGATGCCCCGCATCTCCAGGATTTTCTTTTTATATCCTGTGGTATGTAGGAGAATTCGGAAGAAGACTTGAAAATATATCCATATAATGGGATTTAATATGGATATTCCAATTGCAGAAGATCTCTAAAATGTCTTCAACATAATGATCTACGGACGTTTCCTAAAATCCATTCATAAAATATATTTATATAAGCCCAGAGATTTCCTTTACATCCAATGATTGAGGGAGCATTCAGACGAACATTAAAGCTTATACCACATATGTAGGAGGACTTACAGCAGATACTTTGCGAAAACTCTCTTTAAGGTCTGCCCATTATTTTTGATAAAGCAAATGGTAGATCAAATTTATAATGAAACTTTGCACAACTATGTCTAGATTTCGATGTAGCTTCCGTTGAATTTTGGTTTGGGAATGTACAATTTATTCCAAAATTTACTCGTCTTCGTAGATACTAGGCTTTCTAAACCACGATCAAATAAAAGTAGAAAAAGATGATGAAAACATTTGAATATCAATTTCTTGTCTATAAAACCACATCTAAAATTCTATTTAGTTTATGGTTCCAGAAGGTAAGGACGAGGATAAAAGGAGGATATATTCGGTTTTGGGAAAAATAAATCCATTATTTTTATATGAACTATAGGACTTTATTTAACATGCTTCGGAATGTCCGATTTGCACCGTTTTGTTGTATGATTTGTTACCATTTTAAATGTAACTTCATAATTCCTTGCTCATAGACTTCCAGTTCTCTATTTGCAAAAAACTCTAGTAGTCGATGTTGACAATCCTCCCTAGATACCAATTTTTATCATTCAAGAAATTTTGCAATGCAAGAAAAAAATGATCATCGCTTGGTGCCAAGTCCAACCAAGCTCCACAAGTTTCTGGCGAGTCACTGTAGATGAGTGTGGCCTAGTGTTTTTCTGGTGGAACTCGACACCTCTCCTGTTGGCCAATTCTTGCCGCTTCTATTCAAAGTTTTGTGGTCGATTTTTAGCTCCTACCAACATGCCGGTCAACTTCGATCATTTCTCCGATTTCGACGACCGTCCTACCTATGCGAGTTGCATCTTTAACATCAAAAATTAAAATCAAAAATCAGAACCATAAACACCATTCACAATTTTAGCCGCCTGGCTTGCATTTTCGACTTTGTCAAAGAAAATGTACCAAATTTTCTCTTTGTTCACTTCCAATTTTAACACCCTGTAAATCACAACTGAATGCACCAAACAAAAAACAGCAACATAATTTTTTATATATGCATAAATCTGAAATACCTTCAGCTATTACAGCCACCTGCTGAAAAAAATAATGGCTTTCTTTTTCCCCTTCATAATATATGTACATACCTCCAACTAGTCCTTTGATGATCCTCCACGACATCATTTGACCCACTAAATATTGACCTTCATTGTTATGACAGTAATAGTAAAAATAAAGTGTTCGGTTTATTTCATCCCCGAAATGTAATCGAAAATTACAGGCGCCATCCTCGACCATAACCAGATCATGCAAAATTTCATAACCATTAGCGCTACATTTCCGCCCTCTATTGTGATATTGGTAATACTGAACAATATTAGAATACGTAGACACCGATATAATTTAAGTACAACTCTAGCATCCGGTTACGTACATCAATATAATTGATGTCAATTTAAAGGTAACCAAACCTCTTGGATATACTATCAACTTCTAGGTATTTTGCCATTTTTATCATATTAGTTTGGGGCCATTTGACCCACTAAATATAGACTGATCTTCACCAAACTAGACATGCTGAGTCCATGGTCAGACCCTTTTTTTCTATGTAATGTTCGGTTCAGAGCGATCAGAAAACAGATAAAAATAAGTTGTTCGTCCATTTCATTCCCAATAATCTAACCGATCATCATCAAAAATAACAGCGGTATTGTGTTAACAAATTATAATGGACAGATCGACTCAGCTAATCGAGATATGACTATCGGTATACTAAAGGGTGGGACTAGGACCAATATTTCGCGGCGTTGCAAATTCCGAGAAATATATAGCACAAATATATAGCACAAAGGGTATAAATATATCAATATATTTATAATCACATAATGAAATATAACTACAATTTAATATTTCTTTATACATATGACATATCTTCATCTAAGTATACCCCCTTACAATTTAATTAAGAAAAATAAGAACTTTTTTGTGAAATCGTAGGAAATCAGCCGGTATCTGTTTAACTTAATAACAACATCTTTTCATTAATAATATTTCTATGAAAAAAAACATTTTTATTAAACAATAACTCCCATAGACATATGTTTTCGTCTACATTAACCACATAAAGACGAATTAAAATTCCTATAAAACACAAAAAATCACACATCCACACAGGCACACACACACATGTAACCATTGAAATAAATGCGTCGCGTGTGGTTGTCTATTAAAATTCATAATTGGTTATAAAGTCAAAACAATGGCAGAAAAACTTTTTAAATAAATCCTTTTGTTTTTACCACTACCACATTTGGTAAATAAACCAATTATAACTCATTTAGTACAACACACACACATCCACACATGTGTGTAGACAATGTTTCATTATGCTGTCTCCTTTTATAATGTCTCTTTATGAGTGTGTGCGTGTGTGTTCTTGTGAATTAGCATTTTTAAATAAATATCCTGATTTGTTGTTAACATCAACGACTGGCAGTGGCTGGCATAGGCGGCAACAGTCGTTGTGTTCGGATGTTTATTGCCCCTGATGTGGGTTTTAAAACGTACAACAATCACAAGTTCTTAAAAACATAACTTTGAATGTGATAATTAAGGCTGTTTTTAAAATGTTATTGTTATTTTTATTATGGGGAATGCTAAAATGAAATGTTTAATGTGAAGTATTTTGGGAATGTTAATAGGATTAGATTATGTTGAACAACTACACCAAATTATTATTATAATTGTTAAATGTCCTTTTTATTTTATTTTCAGAGATTTTGCTTAATTGGAGTGGTTATTTGATTGATATTAAATGTTAGTGTCACATCAAAAACTAGGTCCAGGATGATATAAATTGATAGCATGGAATTCAGATTCTGGGATTTCTAGGTAAGGAAACAATATGTATATTTTATTTTATTTTTTACTGATCATAATCTTTATCCAATAACACCAAAATCTTGACAAAGGTTTTTCACACAATACTTCAAAGTAAGCTGTAACATTTTACAGATTACATTTATGTTAAAAAAGAAGCGTTCGAAGACATCCAAATGATTAGATTTCTAAAGGACCTCGATTTCTGCCTACTGTCGAAATTACTACGGAGCGAGCAATATAGTAATATATACGATAGAGATTGGAAATTCGATACTAAAACCCACCACATTTATTACGGCCTCATATACGACATCGCTCCTTTTCGAAGGTATTAAACACATTTTTAACAGATGTAGTTTTAATTGGCTTTCCCAATATTTTTGACTATAATGACGTATATTGTGGTCCTTCGGGATATATTTGGTTAATTGAGTAAAGTTTGATGTAGATGTAACTTTACTTCCCCTTAAATGAATTATGATACCAGCAACCTACCCACCACTTCGATAACTATTATACAATTAAAATTCAATAATAAGCAACTACTATTTATATATTAAAAGATCCTGGAGATGCGGGGCATCGATCCCCGTACCTCTCACATGCTAAGCGAGCGCTCTACCATCTGAGCTACAACCCCTTACATAAAAATCTGATATTTCAGAAATATGCTTTTATTTGACAATTTTTATTAAATCGATCGACCGAATTTAATGACCCAACCACGTACCCAACTGCAATAGCAGCGTACAAAACCGCCGTGTTTTGTGGAATGAATAATAATGCATTCAAACCGATTTTATACGCCTATTTACCTCTAAGATTGTGCACTGGAAATTCATTACCCAAATGACTTTATTATGAAAGTTCCATTGTAATTTATTTAATCGGGGATGTAGCTCAGATGGTAGAGCGCTCGCTTAGCATGTGAGAGGTACGGGGATCGATGCCCCGCATCTCCATAAAGTCTTTTAAAAATAAATGTACATACATGCCTTGCTCTAGTTATGAAAAGGGAGTTTGGGGTTTGGCGGTGTCATTAAATAAATTTGAAAAGGTCCCCTCGACTAAACACCACGAGTAAAAATAAGCTGCTTGCTAAACTAATGTCTTGAAGTGATCGTACTTCAATTAAAAACAGTGAGGAAAGTTCCAAAAGTCGGACGGGGCCCGACTATAACAATACTCTTCGCCACTTTGGTGTGGATACACATACAAGAAATGCTATAATATATACAAATATTCTGTAGATAAAATTAAAATGGGGCGAAACTAAATATGTGATCAACATATCTATATGTATGTTATATATATTTGAGCCAACAAAAAAGCTCATGCGCTCATGAAATCTATGAAAAATTGCAATGTCAATCGGATTCTTTGGATCCATTTGTATCAAATCGAGCAAAATAATGTATGTGAAAATATAAATCTGGACATAATTGGCAACCGAGGTATGCTGCATCACAGGCTCCTCAACAGACCTAACTCCGTACATAACGCAAGATTTTGCCTCAATCAGACAAATATTGGGAGTTTTCTTCACCATTTACATAAAATCGGATGAAACTATACTATAAAAAAAGAAAAAAACTCCACACACTTTAAACCGGACTTAATTCAGTACGCTGTACAATCGGTTTCAATCGGACAATAATTGGTTGTTTGGATGACCATTTAGATAAAATCGTACGAAAATATATATGAGAGCTATATTTAAATCTGAACCGATTTTCTCCAATTTCAATAGGGTTCGTCCTTGGGGCAAAAAAGTGAGATGTGCCAAATTTCTTCTACATCGGATCATAAATGCGATCTGTATTCACAAAAATATATGGACAGGCGGACATGCATAATTTATGGAAAATCCTCCCTCTAAAAATATTTATATTGGTCCACATCTGTGGAATGTTTTGTTCTGCTATAGTAATACTTTTGAGGGAGTTTAGTGTTTATTACCAGAAAATATAGAAATAGATTTGATTGTTCTCAATGACCAATGACGTAAGTATATATTTTATGATCAGTATTTTATAAAATAAAAATCAAAGTAGTCTTTATTTTCTTCAGTAGCCAAGGATCACCATATAAGTCTTGTCATTTGTTCATAGATAGACTTTGAAATCCCCATCTAAAATCTTATAAGAACATTTTTGTAGAATATTTGGAGGTTAAAAACTCTAATTTGGAATACACAAGGGTTCGAAATAGAAGGTGGATATGTGTTAGAAAAATATTCCTCATTGGATTTGTTGAATCATACAAATATATAAAGAGTTATATTTTTGTATAACTTAGAAACATATATCATATGTATAATCTGGAATCTTAATATACTCGCTAATGGTTTCCATCCCATAAGGATTAAACCTTATGGGATGTGGAGAGTAGGTGGGTGGTATTTATTACATTTTATGCCATTTTCCATTCATACAGATTAAGTTTAAATATGCATTAAATTCTTCAATTTGTTTTGTCTATATATCTTGTGTCATTTGTGTTATTCAGATATATAGGCGCTGCTATTGATCAGGATCAGTAGTCGATCAGATTAAATCTGTACCCGTACCCTTTATCCTATATACATTTCGAAGCCTTTGCCTGCAGATATTACATTAAAAGATTTCATGGAGATGCGGGGCATCGATCCCCGTACCTCTCACATGCTAAGCGAGCGCTCTACCATCTGAGCTACATCCCCGGTCGAACAATGTTTGGCTCCCTTGAACTTTTTCAATGTAATTTGGATTATGCATTTCTATTATCAAACCAGTGAGCGGAGCAGTATAGTCGGACGGGGCCGACCATACGATACCCTACACAACTACCACGAACTCTAACTTTCTGAGGATGTTTATTCCGAGTTTGAGTAATATTTCCACAAATATTGGCCCCCTATTTGTCCGATTAGAGGTCAACAACACCTCTTCCTTACTTTTTTCGAATATTCAGTACAGTCCTTCTAATTACTTGTCCAGATTATTCACGGTGGGTTGTGTTGTGATTTTCGGATTATACTCTACTCGAAAACACACAAAAAATTATGTTTTCGGTCCATTTCATCCCAAAATTTTAATCTGATCATCACCGAAAATTGTAGGCGTTGTTCTTGACCATAACTGGAACTTCATGAAAAAATTTCAAAGCCATCAGCGCTATATTTCTCCCTCTAATGTGGTAATGGGTTACTAAATAATATCTGAATCCGTAAGCACCTGTAAATATTTGACTGTAACTCCCACATCTGAGTAGATACATCACTATATTTGGTATCAATTTAAAGGCCAACCACTCCTCTTGGATATGCTATCAACTCCTGGGGTCTACATCCTCCACAGTAAATATATATGCCATAGAATACAAATTTTGTCATTTTTCACACAAAAGTCAGGGTCCATTTGAAATGCTGAATATTGATCGATCTTTATCAAAACATGCATGCTTATTCTCTGGCCCGATCCCCTTCTCCATGCAAAAATTCGCGGTGTTTGGGCCATAATTGCGGCCTCTGGAGCGATCAGAAAAACCGACAAAAATTATATATTTTTTCCATTTCATCCCCTAAATATTAACCGATCTTTTCCAAAAACAATAGGGGTCTTCATTGGCCAGAACCCATCCTACATGCAAAATTTCGTGAAGATTGGTCCATAACTGTGGCCTGTATCGTGTTTACAAATTATAATGGACAGCACGGACGGACGGACGGACAGCAAATGGACGGACGGACACACATCTCTAGATCGACTCAGCTAGTCGAGATATGACGATCGGTATACTTAAAGGTGGGTCTAGGACCAATATTTCGCGGCGTTACAAACATTTGGGGCTGCACAAAGCTATAATACCCTGACAACATAGTTGTGTAGGGTATAAAAATAAAGTTCAAATTTACAATGAACAGACAATTAAATTCCGTATGTACGTATAAAAATTCATTCAGTTCGATGTTACAATTGGAATTTATTCCAAACATTATACGCATTGTGCATTATTATTCATTCCACAAAGGTCGGTATGTGAGCTACTATTGCAGTTGGGTACGTGACTGGGTCGGTTAATTTAGGGTTCGCTTTTGAAAATGTATTTAAAGTATAGAGACATTTTTTTCAAATATCTGACAACATTATCGCTCATTTGCTGCAAGACAGGCATAACTCAAAAAACGTGATTTTCGAGTTAATGATGCACGATTGTTCTCTATAGTAGACCACCGACCTAATGTTGTGTAAAAAATTCATATGAATTCTAATTGAGAAGCTGTAGAAGTTCCTCTGTCCCATATAAAGTGTGAATAAATTGAAAACTAAAAAAACATTTGTTGCAAAATCGCTTTTTGAGTTATGCCTGTCTTACAGCAAATGAGCGATATATCTCCGGCATATGGTTGATCACAAATAATTTTCCACATCATTGTAAGATATTGATTCTAAAATCTATGTTAGAGGTCGCGGAGGACAATAAAACCTATTGCTATATATTTTTTCCTTTTTGCTAAAATCAACAATAAAAAATTAAAAAAAAATTACAATGGCACTGCGAAAACATGTGAACTCCTCTACATTTTGTCGACATCTTAGAAAGATAAAGTTGTTCCCGCTGATAGAGAACAAGATTGTCAAATAAAAAATTGTTTGCTGGTTGGAAAAATGTTAAACCCAGATTCAAAGTTGCCCCACTTCCCTAGAGCACCTGAACAGAGAGCCCCATCATCGGTGTTTTGGTGCTGCAATTTGGGCTTCCGGTTTCTAAGAATTATTTCAAATGGTGTATTTGGCTATATGGTTACAGATCAGACTATTAGTTTGGCCCATATTTCCTTTACTTTGAGTCTTATTTAAAAATCTGCTTATCCTAATAAATGTCCTTTATTCTGGTCAATAATGCTTAAATTTGTGAAATTAGACGTTGGTCAATACCAGATATAATCAGAGATATAGGATGAACATGCTGAAAGAAAGAGCCGGTTAACTAAATTAACAATGAGAAATAAAATAATGGAAATCGGAATTTCAATTATTAAAAAAAACTGTGTTAAAGCATGTCGCGCAGAGCATTAAAAATATGTAGGTTACGTTGACCTGTAAATGGTGCATTATTATGTATGTCACAAAAGAGGTACGTGCTCTACTAATGCAAGGGGACGTGATATGATTTTGGGAATCACCTTTAAAAATTGCAATAGGAGTTAATACTTCGGAAAAATTAAACATATTATGTAAGGGGATGTAGAGCTCGCTTAGCATGTGAATATGTGATCCAAAATACCATTTTAGAATATAATATGATCACTGTCCTTCGAACAGTACAACACCAACCACCTATAAAGAACACTGTTTGAACACGTTAAACACACATTTTCAGGATTTTGTCATTGTATATATGTGATCAAAACCTTTGAAGTTTGAATTATCCAAAGTCTTAAGTCGATTACCCTTAAATTTTGGGATTATTTTACGATGTAAGTTTTTAGCTTATGAAATCGAGGTATCTAGTACTCGTGGAACATTTTCAGATATATTTAATGGCCCTTTTTTAGGATAAGCGCCGATGTCTGAGTTATTTGTAAAAGATTTTATGGAGATGCGGGGCATCGATCCCCGTACCTCTCACATGCTAAGCGAGCGCTCTACCATCTGAGCTACATCCCCGGTTAAACAAAGTTCGATTGGAGTATTTATAATTATATTTGGGTAATGCATTTGTATTACCAAAAATTGAAATTAAACATTGCAATGAACAGACGAATAAATTCCGTATGTAAGGGGCAACCTGTAGGCCATTGCTACAATTGGCTTTATAAACATGTTTTTTTGTGGAATGAATAATAATCATTCCACAAAAAAACATCGGTATGCACGCAGTGCATTTTCGTACGTGACCGGGTAAATTTTTTTTAAATCTTTTTATAAATTATCTTCAAAATTTAAACGAATTTCTGAAATACTAGGTTTATTTATAGAAGGGGATGTAGCTCAAATGGTAGAGCGCTCGCTTAGCATGTGAGAGGTACGGGGATCGATGCCCCGCATCTCCAAGGATTCTTTTAAAACATGTACTGACTTTCTGGTATTATAGATTAAATGTCCTTATAGAAATCCAGTATTATAGATTAATGAATTTATATTCGATTTGGGTCCACATAAATTTATCTATATATTAGGCTGAGGAAAAATAAATCCTTTTTGTCCAATTTTATCGACATACACATTCATATATATATATATATATATATACTAGCGGGCCCGGCAAACGTTGTCTTGCCTAGCATTATTGTTTATGTCTAATTTTCGGTTTGTTTTTATACCCTCCAACATATATTTCTACTTCTTATAAGATATTTGATATTGAAAATGTTCAACAGAATTGCTTCTAATTTAATATTAGGAATACTTATTGAGCAGAAGTATCAATATTGACCCAAGTATTCGGATGGCTCCCATATAACGGTATCCCTTAATATTCGGTATTTGTACCCCACATTTTTTGATGTTGTGAGGGATTTGGAAACGTTTTTAAATCTTATCAGTTGTAATTTGCCATCTTATTTGGTAGAATCAATCGCACTAAAATTATCTATATTGGCCCACGCTTTGAGGTAGCTCCCATATAACGGTACTCAAAATATTCGGCATTTTGGTGTTTCAACCATAGTGGTTGTAATGTTCTATTTTGGATGATCAAAACCTCTTTACTAAAAATTAGCAATATTGGTAAAATTTTCCGTGTAGCCCCATATAATGGTATCCCTCACTGTTTGGTATTTTCTCATCTGGTGTTAAATCTTCATTCCAAAAATTAATATATATCCATTCCCATTGCAGTAGCTATAATATACCATAACGGGATATTGAAGGGTAACACACATTTATGAGGAAGCATTTCAATTTAGGCCCAAGCTCCTACATACAGGTCCCACTCCATTTTCGGAATTGTGAAAACTTTGACCGAATTTTCTCATAGAGTATATTTCCCGTTTAATTTTCGGTACGTTGAAGTTCTTTCCCCCTTTTCCAACCTGAGTGTCTATAATTTTGAACATTATTGTTAAAGTTCATGGACAACGTACTACCTAATAGTGTTGTAACATTGTAGCAATATAAATGTACCGATAGATTTAAGGAATATACATATGAGAAGATATGAACAGTTCGATCTTAACAACATTTTTACATGTTATTAGATCTCCTGACATATTGAAGTATTTGTAATTTTATAGTCACAGGTTGAATACGAATAGATAACATCACTTTTTTTGATATTAAGTTCATATAGAATGTTGCGCAGAAAATACCATCGTACATATCGCTCATTTGCTGCAAGACAGGCATAACTCAAAAAAGCAATTTTGCAGAAAATGTGTTCTAAGTTTCCAATTTACTCACACTTTATATGGAACAGAGGAACTTCTACAGCTTCTCAATTAGAGTGTGTAAGAAAGATTCATATGGTTTTTTTACACAACATGAGGTCTATTATAGCGAGCAAGCGGTATTGAGTTTATAAGTTCAAAGATACTAACCAACGATTAGGCAAATAACCACCATATAATGGTGCCATCTTATTTCCTGTGGCATAGCAACATTTTAGATAATTTAAGAAATAAAATGTCCCGATGGAACTATTATTATTATTTTAAGAAAATAATCTTGGGTATGGATCTTAGAATCTGAACTCTATTCCGCATGTCTTCTGATTTTCATCCTTGCATTTGTTCCAAATGTACAGGCATTCTATGGAAAACGTGTACATTCAATGATACTTCTCAATTATTTGTAAAATTCTTACAAAAAATTTCAATCCAATTGAAAAAAAATTATTTTCAAAATTTTCAATTATTGACAAATGAAAGCTTAAAGGAATGATACGCTACCAAATTTCGCACAAAGTTTCTCAAAATAACAACTACGACGTGGTGCAATAAAAATAGCTCGATAATAAATTCGTGGAAATGCAAATATGTTTCAAAATATTTTTTGCAAATTTTTCGCGATTTTCAACACACAACAGTGGGAAAGGTGTGGTATTGTTTGTAAATGCCTTGTTAACCTCGAAGTGAGGCTCCAGCGAAATTCTCATGCAGTTTATGTCGTTGGTCAGCTAAGTACTTCGCTTTGTTACAAGAGACATTTGGGTATGAAAGGTTTTTTGTATAGAAGCAATAGCTTCTGGGGAGAATATCCCAACAAAAAACTAAGGGAACTGATGAGGATCAGTGGCGTGATCCGAAACTATAGTCTTCCCTGCCTTACCCCCACTAATAAATAGTTGTTTTTTATAAAAACAACAAACTGGGATTCAGCCTGACTATTTTGCAAATGTTATCCCAAATAAACCGCCGACACTACTGATTTTCAAAATTTCAAACCTTTTAAACCTTCCCTGGAGCTCCACGAACATTTCAAGTCTAATATAAGAAAAATCCGTTCAGCCGTTCTCGAGTTTTAGCGAGACTAACGAACAGCAATTCATTTTTATATATATAGATATAACTGACATAACTGACTGATATAACTGACATCTTCGACATCCTCGAACAGGTAGGCCGGACACCTGTTCGAGGTGCATCTTTAACATTAAAAATTCCTGAACTGAATCTACGAGACCAAAGTTTCGCATAATTGGTTGTTACAGTATCGGAACCATAACAGCCATTCACAATTTTAGCCGCTTAGCTTGATTTTCGTCTTTATCAAAGAAAAATTGTAAAAAATGTATCGAATTTTCCCTTTGTTCTCTTCTATTTTTAACACCCTGTAACTCACAACTGAAAGCACAAAAAACAAAATATTTTTTTACTGCGAGCATAAATCTGAAATTATTTGATCGATACTTTACGAAAAATCTGTCAGTACAGCCATTTTCACAAAAAATAATGGATTACTTTTTCACCAAACTAATGTATATAATTTTAAATAAAAATAAAAAAAATTTTCGACTTCTTGTTCTGAACTCATTTACCAACAGTCCATAACAAAAGATTTCACACTTCCATCTCTGTCAATTTCATATTGCAACTCTTTACAAAATGTTCAACATTTAGCACTTTATAATGTTAAGAACAACGGCATACTTTTAGGAGTTACATTTTAATACTAATTTTGATTAAACATTTTTACGTGACCGCCAAGAAGTATGCCTCATATATAATTTGTAAAATATGAAAATCTACCAAAGGGTTGGCATCACTAAGAAGATCTGCGTGGTATGTATAACAATTGGTTGATGGCAACACCAAATTCGCAAAACATCGTTCCCATATTTGAAATGGGAATCTCGATAATCCGTATTAGTGGATAATACGGATTATCGAGATTTTACTGTATTTAAATATGTAGTCCTGTACACTATTCAAACATCACGCGTGGAAATTAATACCCTTCACCACTTTGGGTACATAAAAGAGATGGTTCTATCTAAAGGATATTGTACAGTCGAATTCGGATAAGCGAAGCGACGGTTTATTGAAAAAATCGGTTAATTGAAACTAAAAATTTTAAACTAATATTTCGGATGAATTTTCAAACATTTTAATTCGCTTAAAAGAAAAACCGGTTACTTGAAAATCTGTATAAGAGAAAGAGGTTTTTATTGCAAAACCAAAAATATATGAAACGAGCACAATTTAAGAGAAAAAATATAATTTTTTTCTGAAATTAGGCGTTTTCACTTACCTGAATTCGACTGTACATATATCCTTTAGATAGAATAGACATAACATCTTCGGAGGAGCATTGAAATGTAATTGAACGAAATTAACTGCGTGAAGTACATAGATATTTGAACTAAATTAAAGCAACCCATACACAAAACAATCAGAAATTTATGAAAAATTGAATGGCAATCAGCGAGCAAAATATCTATAAGATATATATTTAAATTGATGTATTTGAGAAACCGTGGCATCCACCATTTGGTATGCTGCAACACAGTGCGCCATTCAAAATTTATGTCGACACAAAATTCCAACAAAACATCGCATACATCAATCTGGGCCCAATTCAATACTCTGTGCAAAATTTTGTGCCAATCGGCTTAAATTTGAGTAAAATTGGACGAAACTATAAATGGCATCTATATCTAAATCTGAACCGCTTCAAACAAACATAGACCTAATTCAGTACTCTGTGAAATATTTTGTCTCAATCGGACAAATATTGATAGTTTGGTTCACCATTTACATAAAATCGGACGAAACTATATATGAGAGCTATATCTAAATATGAACCGAATTTCTACAATTTCAATAGGGTCCAATAGGTCCTTGGGCCAAATAAGTGACATATTTCATCTAAATCGGATCATAAAATCGACCTGTACATTGTGCACAAAAATACATGGACGGACGGACAGACGGAATCGACTCAGAAACAAAAGGAATTCTCGATTCATTTTGCCTGTTACAAACATATGCACAAAGACATAATACCCTTCACCACGGTCTGGTGATGGTTTAAAAAAAGCCTGGAATATTTTTTTAGAACCACGCATAAAGGTTAACGCTTTGAAAAACCTCCAAAACCCAATGTTTATAGAAATTGTACAGACACCCTAACTGCAAAATCTAAAAAAACGCCTTAAAAATTCTAAAAAAAATTAAAAAAAATATTTCAAAACAAAAAGAGTAACATTAAAGCAAAGATTGGTGTTAAAAAATTTTCCATAAAAAGCAATTACCATGTTTTTCTTAAAAAACTAATCCTAAAAAAATATTTAAAAAAGCACAAAACCTAAAATTCTTTAAAAAAATAATATTTCAAAAACTTTTCATAAAAATCACGAACAAATTTCTTTCAACATTTATTTAAACCTTGGTAGAGTTCGTATAAATTGTAATAACCAACTTATTATGTTTATCTTGCTAGTATTCGTTATGGATTCTGTTGTATTCAGACATAACCTGCACGTGTATACCGTAAGCAGAGTGGCGCAGTGGAAGCGTGCTGGGCCCATAACCCAGAGGTCCGAGGATCGAAACCTTGCTCTGCTAACAAGTTTAATTATCGAATTATTTTTTGTTTGTTATTTTTTCAATGTTTATTTAATTTTAAATTTCAATATTATTTTAATAAAAACCCTGAAATAAACTTTTTTATTACGATAAGATATTCCATTCATCACATCGAAAAAGAAAAAAGTAAAAAATAGTAGTTTCTTGCAGTTCTAGAACCGATCAATATAAATAAAAAACATAAATATAAGAAGTTTACGAGATCTGCCTCAGTTATGAATACATGTTAAAATTTGTTGCAATCTGGCATCTCCTTCACATAGAAACAGGTGTTCAAAAAAGACGCATCCGTAATTTTTCTTCAATGGAAAAGTTGCAAATATGTGCTGTCATTAAAGATTTACATAAAAAAGGTTTATCTGCGGGACAAGAAAATCCTAATGATATGGTGAATGTGTTAGATGAAAGTGATCCTCTCATATTAGCGTGAAATTGCTAATATCAAGGGCATCTCAAATGGTCGAGTCTATTAATTTTGTATGAAGAACTACAGATAAAAAAGCTTTCTACAAGATGCGTGCCGCATTTCTTAACAGCCGATCAAAAACGCATAAGAATTAACATTTCTCAAGCTTTGAACGTAAACAATAAATGTATAGTACTCTTGCAACCTTTTGGATCAACTTAATACAAATTCGAGAAAGACGCCCTGGCTTACAACACAAAAATAATGTTTCTTTAAGACAACGCACCAGCGCACAAGAGTGTTATAACAATGGCTAAAATCTGATTTAGCTCCGTGTGACTTTTACTGCTTCCCAAATCTAAAAAAAATCCTTGCTGGCAAGCATTTTACTTCAAATGTAGATGCAGTTACAGTTTACCACTATTTTGACGACCTTGAGGAAAACCATTTTAGTTAAGGTATAGAAAAGCCTTGGACTAAGTGTATTGACGTTTCGGAAATTATATTGAAAATTATAAATATTTTTGAAAAACTAACTATTCTCTTTCATTGATAGGGTAAGAAGTTCCGAATCGCCTTCGTAATTCGTATTTTTCAAAATATTGTTTTCACAAGTGTATATTTGGACCTTATGTTTATGGTAATATTCTCTATTTTGAATTTTTTGAAAAGGCTTCTCTCTTTCTCCACATCTCTCCACATTTATTTTTTTCTAATTATATTAAAGATTTTATATTCAATACATTTATGTGTCCCCTCTTAACTGTATCTTAAAAATACATATCTCTTCAGCTACATTCCCATTCTTAAGGATTACATCTATCGTCAGATTCCTCCAACAGTGACTTCATAAAGGAAGCCGTACACCATTAAAGTATGTCATCACGTTCAAAACATACATTCATTTACACAATACAAACAGATATAATAATAACAGTTTATGATTATTGTAATAACAGATGTTAACATATTCCAAGAATAAGAAAATAAAACTTCTTATTCTTCTTGGTTAAGTTTCTTGGCTTTATAATTAAACAAATACATTTTGTTTATTTCATCATTAGCAAGTTTTTGCCAAAGAAAAGCAAACTGTTGCCGAGTAATATTAAGACGGAAAAAATATTCCATTTGCCTTTCGAAGACATTTTCAGGGAAAACTTTATTATTTTTTTTCTTCTCGCATTCTGTGAATATTAAAATCATAAGTTTATTTCAAGATAAATGTTTTTGTGTTTTTTTACGTACAAAACATTTAATTATCTTCTATGCATACATTGTTGAGTTAAGTATTTCAATTTTTCCAAAAAGTGATCGGGGTGTATTTATCGGGGATGTATTTATACAAATTGATATTTCTTCGACGCAATATAATAATAAATTCATTTGAATCGTAAATATAATGTTTTTAGTTTCAATAAAAAAAGTTTCCCCATACTAAAATGATGTCACAAGAGTATCAAGAACAACTTCCTAAGAATATCAATAGCATCCTTAAACGAATTGTGAAAATAGTTTTCCACATAATAACACGTACACAACAACAACATAAGTAAAAGTAAGTATATATTTTTGGGGCGACCTGAGGAAAACATGGCATATACCGAACTATTTACATACTTACATAAAATATTATGTATATTGAGTAAAACTAAGCGCAACTTAACTTTTTGCTTGAATTCAGGTGGACAAAAATTACTTTATAACGATTTATATTCGTTTATGTCTGTAACACGAAAACTTGGAAAAACGAAGCAATTTTTATAAATTAAAGATATTCGGTAGCAGACAGTAATAACATGTCGATAAAAATTTTCCTTATATCCACTTTTATTGAAGTAATATTTATCTAATATGGAATTAAAACTATATAATTATATCCTCCACCATAAGGTGCAAGACCTCGAAATATTTGGATAATTTGTTATGTTAGTCTGTCTGGGGAAATCACGTTAGAGCTCGCAATATTTAAGATAGAGCTTTGGAATTTTGCACACACACATCGCTAGTACTCCTACGATTTTTTGGTATTAAAAATTGATGTACCGGTCAACGTTTTGTCGAGTTCTCATATAACTGTATTCGATATTTTGGGCACATTTGTCGACGGAATTGGCTGCAATTTTGTATTTTGGGATCTTATTGTGTTGCCAATCTTCCTACTAAAAAGCATAAAATTTTGGTCCACAGCTAAGTCCGTCAATAAAACATGTAAACACATTACAGACCTGAGTTATGGAACAATCCTCACGAAATTTTACACGTATCTTCGGTTCGACTCAAAGAAGAAGGCAATGATCGGCAAATATTTAGGGGATGAAATGAACCAAATATTTTACTTTTATCTATTTATCTGGTAGCTCTATAGACAATAATGACCCGAACGCCATGAAATTTCACACGGAGAAAGGGATCTGGACAAAGAAACAAGTATGGCTTCCTGCATGATAATCGGTCAATATTTAGCAAAAGGACTCAGACTTTTGTGTGAAAATTGAAAATTTTATAAAAGCAATTTATATTGTTGTATGTACTCCGATGCTGGAGATATAGGTAAATATTTACATTTTACCAATACCCAGATATTCCCCAAACGACCTGACGATTTGGTGACTGTAGCGCCATCTATTGACGTAGTAGATTGAAATTTCGCAAAAGTATGGGTCGATTTTACTGCCAGTCGAAGCCAAGTCTGAACAAAAACCTTTGTGTAAATTTAAGGATCTGGATCTGCCTCTTACAAATAAATTTTATTATATTATTCGACTTGACTGAAGGCATATAATTTCAAAAATAATAGTGGCAAACAACGGTTATGGCGACTTGGGACCTTCTGGATTCATAACATCCTCACCAGGGCCTCTCGTACACATAGTCGATTCTCCACCCTCCCCAACATCTAGTTACTCAGTTAAATCTCACGGAGTGTGCAGAGTGTATGCAAAAAATCAGTATCAGTAGTGGTCTCAAGAGTTCGTAACGCCGCGAGATATTATCTCGAGTAGCTGAGTAGATCTACACATGTGAGTCTTTGCACTGTCTGTTCATTATAATTTGTAAACAAGGTACAGGCCATAGCTATGGACCAATCATCACAAAATTTTGCATGTACGTTCGGTTCGGTACAATTGCCCCTATTGTTTTTGGTTAATATTTAGGGAACGAAGAAGATCAAAAACTTTATTCTTTCTGTTTTTAAAGGTTTAAAAAAGGTTTAAAAACTTTATTTTTAAGCGGATCAGTATTGTCGGGCGGGCCGACCATACGATACCGCACACAACTACCACGGAACTCTAGCTTTCTGCGGATTTTTATTCCGAACCTGGGCAATATTTCGTAATAGTTGAACCCTCTTTACCGACAAGAGGTCAACAAATATTACTAATATTCAGTGCAGCCCTTCTAATTACTTGTTCGCATCCCCTCACCATGGCTTATTATGTGATGTTCGGCTTTCAATTGTAGCTTATAGATCGACTCGAAAAAACACAAAAAATTAAGTTTTCGCTTCAATTCATCCCAAAATTAATATCTGATCAACAACGATAATTATAGGCGTTTTCCTTGACCTATATTTCCGCCCTCTAATGTTAATGTGTTACTAAGAGGGCCATTTGACCCGCTAAATATTGACCGATCATTATCAAAACAGACATTTTTATTTTTTGGCCCAATCCCCTTCTCCATGTAAAATTTCGCGATGTTCGGGCCATAATTGCGGTCTCTGGGGCGACCAGAAAAAAACAAAAAAAAATTAAGTATTTGGTCCATTTCACCCCCTAAATTTTAACCGATCTTTACCAAAATACAATAGGGTCTTCATTCGACAGAACCAATCCAACATGTAAGGATTGGTCCATAACTGTGGTCAGCATAGTGTTTACAAATTATAATGGACGGACGGACACCATTTATATCGAAATAATTTGGAAACCACATATGCGAAATTTATAACACCAATGCTGAGGTAGGTAACAATGTGAGAGTGTAGAGACGGTTGTAAACAAGAAAAACAAACGATAGAAAAACCAACAACCATCACGTGAGAGGGGAGATACCAAATCAAAATACAGGCGAACAATGAATAGTGTTTTTTTATTTTTTATTTTATTTATTTATTTTTTTTGAATGGGAGTAATACATTTTTTTGTCAAGAGTGAGAGAGAGAGGGAGAGAGAGAAATGAGGGCAATTACCGGCAAAGTAGAGCGAAGTATGAAACTAATTCTGGTATTAATGAAAAATTTACATGTTTTGGAAAAAATAGCGAGGTACAACTTCAATATGGAAAATTAACAATATTAATTAAAAATAGTGTATACATCATCCAAAAATTATGACTGATGCTTAAAGTCAAATGTTAAGTTTAAAAACTAAATCTTGTGATTCATATAAATTATTACTTCGATAAAAAACAGTAGTGTAATTTCATATCCAGCAATAGTGTAGTGTACAAAAGACATAATCATTAAGAGAATAGCATAACGCGAAAAAATAACAATAGCAAAAAATCGAAAAGCGTTGCAATATTTGTTTTCTGCTAACAACAGCATAATTTCGATAATGATGCCAATACGAATATAAACGAAGATACAACAACGAAAACACCTAGATACAACAACGAAGATACAACAACGAAAACACCTTCAATACTCCTTGGCCCCCTTAAGAAGAAGAATGAGGAGAAAAACTAAAATTGTTTTCCATAAAGAAGACAAAAAATGTTCATAACCAAAAAACAAAAACTCAAGAAGGGACAAATAGAAAAACTATGAAAGTTTAGTGGAACCTTGGGACCTACTAAACATTTTTGCTCAACTTTAGAAACGAAAAACAACACGAACGACCATTTGCACTATCATGACCATTATGAGTTGCTTTAATGTTCTCACAAATTTTCTAATGTTCCAGGCGAGGTATGTGAAGGTATGTTCAGCAAAATGACATTCACTACATACATACGTATATGGGTTGTATGTATGTGCATGTACTTTCACAAGTACTTTTATATCTTTGCAAAAAGGGACAAAAGTGACCCTAAAGAATACATAGGTATCCCCATCACATTTCCAAGAAGTTATCTTTTTTTGTTTTGCTCCAAACGAAGTCACTTGCAGTCACTCGATTGGTTCGTGGAATAATTTCTTCTAGATATGTAAGCATGGTGTTACAGTGTAATCGTGTGTGCACCAATGTGTGTTGTTGTAAAGAAAGTTAATTGCTATTGACTGCACTTTTATGCTGACTATTTGCTTGGAGGATAGCAGTATGATCGTAAATATTATGGTAAAGTGAGATTTTACATTGGGGTATATAGGGGGAAATTAATGAAATAAAAACTGTTTAGGTTTGTCGTCTCGTATCAAACTCGTAGAACTGAAATATTCTTCAACTTGTCTGCATTGTGTTGGCAAAAGTTTGTGATTCTAATCATCAGTTTTGGACATATCGGCAAATTTTGCATGAAATTCCGTTCTAGCCAAACACGACACCTAATTTTTTGGTAATATTTAGAATATCAAATGTTTTAGTTTTGTCTGTCTTTTCCGATCGATTTAGAGGAAACAATTATGATTCGAACATCACAAAATTTCACTCAGGGAACGCGACCTTACCAAAGAATTACGAGGACGAATTTTGTGTATGGAAAATCTACATTTTCTAATACGGAATAATAGTACCAATACTGAACAAGAATATGCCAATATCGCAAAATTTAGCTAGCCTCAAGATTTAGCTCCTCAGAAAGTTACATTTTAATGGCACTATCACATCGTCAGTTACGTCTGACTGCACTACTTCGCTTACTGTATATTTTAGGATAGATTACTTAAGAAATTACATAGTTATTTCTTCAGGAATACAAATTTTATCAACATCGATGTAATGAAATATGATTTCGCATCCCATTTCATGCAGTTTTTATACCCTCAGCCTTATATCTAATGATAAGTCAAAAATGTTCCTCATCGAAATATTGGTGTTATATCCCGTATTTCTTTGAACCAAATCCATTTCTGACAATTTGGGGTCGATTTGCAATATCCGTCCTATGGCTGCCTGTCTTGCCGGCTGGTGCGCACAATAACTCTAGAAGGGAGTAACCGATTCCATCCAAACTTTGCAAACTTCTTCTGATACCTCCCACACAAAATGGTCAAAATATATGGACAAAATAAAGAAATAGTTCATTATATATTTCCTATATCAAGTCTTAATACACATTTTAGAATAATAAACTAGATTTCAAAATATCGGCGCCTCCGAACCATAGTATGCTAAGTCGACTTAGCATGTTTTAAAGTTCTTTACGTTTTTAGATACTACGGTCCTTAATTTAAATTCTCTGAAATTTTGGTAATCATCGTCCAATCCAAACCAAAGTTATAAGCAAAAATGTACTTAGCATGGCACGTAAGATATAAGAAACTTCCATACTTTGAGAGCTTCTACTGAAAAACTCAATTTTCAGACTTAGCATACTATGGTTCGGAGGCGTCGATATTCATGAACGTTTTTACCAACAGTTTCCGTGGTGTAGTGGTTATCACATCCGCCTAACACGCGGAAGGCCCCCGGTTCAATCCCGGGCGGAAACAGATGAATACATTTTTTTGCAATCATCATATACCGAAAATTTGATACCCTCAGCCATGTTTGGAAAATATACCAGCAAAACAACATTATACAAATACATTAAATGAGGCGGAACTATTATACGGGGACTTTATCAAAACACGGACTTATATTAAAAATTGTCTATGCATAATGGTCAATTGAATTGGAAAATATCTCTATTGCTATAAAACTACCTGAAATAGTGCGGGACCAATATATGGAAGATATGACTAAGCATGAATATATATATTGTAAATCCGAATCACTTCGATTACAAAAATACCGAAAATGATGAAGTAATTTATGCTGGGATAATCAATTCGGTTAAAATATTTAAAATAGATCGGGAAATAGGAATAGTACTGAAATGACTGTATTTTCCTAAGTCGATCTGAATATTATTTTATGTTTATATAAGTTAAAAACCATGTCGACATTTGCACTCATTTTCAGCGCACCTTGTATTTTATGTGGAATTTTTACCCTCAGCATTATGGCTACTGAGGGTATATACACTTTGATCCGGCAAAAATGTGCCTCATCGAAATATTGGTTTTAGATCGCATGTTTCTTTGGACAAAATCAGTTTCAGACAATTTGGAGTCGATTTACAAATGACTCTCGAAAGGACTAACCGAAATCATCCAAACTTTGCACATCGTAATATTTCTACTAAACTTAGTTCAAGTTCAAAGATGCGTACGTCGGTCCACTACTAATTTTCCTACCTACCAATTGTCCAAAAAATGCATTTTATGATATCATGGGACTGAATATTAGATTTTAACCAAAATTTTTACAACCTATTACCTTTACCAAGTCTAGATCAAGTCCAAAGATGGTTCACTCCTTCTGTTACCTCCCCCAAAAATAGTCAAAATTTCCAATATTTATAAATCCAATATCAGGCGTATCTAATGTCCGATTTCAACTAAACTTTGGACAACCTGTTATATTTAGCAAACCTGTGTGTAACTCCGAAACCCTAGGATAACTGTATTTTGCGTTATATACTCAGCATATAAAGAATGTTTCCGCCCGGGATTGAACCGGGGGCCTTCCGCGTGTTAGGCGGATGTGATAACCACTACACCACGGAAACCTATGTCCGTAGTTTGAAACAACACAAAAGTATGTGCAACTTTGGAGTTAGAATCTTAAAAATAACTGCAATCCGATTCCGAATGCAAAGTTTTCTCTTTTTAAAAATGGGCCAAACTTTACCTATTGTCTCCCCATACAGCATATTCGTAAACGTTATTAAGTTTCGATTTTAACAAAGATTGTTTTCACAGAAAATACGTGAAAACAACTTCAGTTTATTAGGTCTTCCTATCCACTTATAGGTTTTCATAGTGGATCCCATTACCCATAGATTATTTTATTTATTTATTTCAAGAACATATTTACAATTCATAATATAATAGCCCCAGATCCTCTTGGGCATTTTAGGGGCAACTAAAATACTATTTATCATACTATTTTTTATATTCATATTGCATTGATAATTTTAAATAACATTTCGAATTTTCGAACCCACGAACTATGGGCCAGAGATTCCATTGGGTGCAGTGGGTTTATGAAATAAAGGAATATCACATAAAGGGTTTCTGGGACGCTGATTACGATGAGTATTATTTTTATGAGTATTATTAACGAAATTGTTTATGATTATCTTCAACTAACTATTGTAAACATTTCCAATTTCATATTCAGAGAAAATTTCATATTCATGAAAATATGATATAAGATTTTACTGGTGTAAAGCTCAAAGTCCATAGATTTTAATTATATGTACAACTTTTACCTAAAATGAACTTTTAGTCAAAAAATTGGGTTCCTGGTCCATAGTGCAACGAGTACAAATATTATTACACACTATGTAATAATTTTACAGTAATATATTGTCAAAGTCGAATCCGTCGTCGAAGTCGTGAAAAAATGGCCTGGATAATGCAAAAATGAGCTACATGTTTCGACAAAGGCTCCAATTAGGGGTCTCAACCGATTTTAGGCATTTTGAATGCCTACGATATGTTTAAAGTATTTTGAGACAAAAAGATTCTTCCTGTTTCCGCCCGGGATTGAACCGGGGGCCTTCCGCGTGTTAGGCGGATGTGATAACCACTACACCACGGAAACCTCTATACCCAAAATTAACATTGAAATAGTTTGAGGAAAAATATTAAGTTGGGGAAATAGAAATCCATTATTTTTTCCGCAGATGGCTTGTAAAGTATAGATCAAATATTTTCAGATTTATTCTCGTTGGAAAGGTGACATTCAGTTGTGAGTTACAGGGTGTTAAAAATGAATGTGAACAAAGAGACAATTCTGTACATTTCACATTTTTTCTTGGACAAAGGCGAAAATACAAGCCATGCGGCTAAAATTGTGAATGGTTCGGATACTGTAACAGCCAATTATGTGCAGTTTTGGTTCAATAGATTCCGTTCAGGAATTTTTGATGTTAAAGATACACCTCGCACAGGTAGGTCGGTCGTGTTGCAATCGTAATATCGCCCATGAGCGAAAAATCCACCATAAATGTTTCGACAAAGGCTCCAATTAGGGGTCTCAACCGATTTTAGGCATTTTGAATGCCTACGATATGTTTAAAGTATTTTGAGACAAAAAGATTCTTCCTGTTTCCGCCCGGGATTGAACCGGGGGCCTTCCGCGTGTTAGGCGGATGTGATAACCACTACACCACGGAAACCTCTATACCCAAAATTAACATTGAAATAGTTTGAGGAAAAATATTAAGTTGGGGAAATAGAAATCCATTAATTTTTCGGCAGATGGCTGTATTGATAGATTTCTCGTAAAGTATAGATCAAACAATTTCAGATTTATTCTCGTTGGAAGGGTGACATTAATTTGTGAGTTACAAGGTGTTAAAAATGGAAGTGAACAAAGAAACAATTCTGTACATTTTACAGTTTTTCTTTGACAAAGGCGAAAATACAGGTCATGCGGCTAAAATTGTGAATGGTTCGGATACTGTAACAGCCAATTATGTGCAGTTTTGGTTCAATAGATTCCGTTCAGGAATTTTTGATGTTAAAGATACACCTCGCACAGGTAGGTCGGTCGTCGAAAATGTCGATAAAATCAGAAAAATTATCGAATTTGAGCGGCGTGTTGCAATCGTAATATCGCCCATGAGCGAAAAATCCACCATAAAACTGTTTTACACCATTAACAAATAATGGTTTTCTGTTTCCCCAACCTAATAATTATGTACTGAGAAAAATCTGATGGAAAAAAACTGATGGAAAAAAATATGATGTCAATAAAATAGGACCTGTCGAAATGTTACCCTAACATCACATATTTTTTATGATAATCGGTCAATATCAATAGGCTCGAGATATAGCTCAGCAGAAAGTAAAAGTTCAGTAGTAGTTATGTAGGGTATAATGTGGTTGGTCCGTCACACTATACTCTTCCGCTACTCGTTTTTGCTAGATTAAGGGCACTTTTGCCTAGGACCTTAAGCGGTGTCGTAAAATGAAGGCTGTACAACAGTCTAAAGTCGGAAATGTTCGGATATGAGCAACTCCATTAAAGAAAAAAAGTTCAACAGCTTTGGTTTACCTTTTCCCGGAAATTCCCATATATGACATCTAAAATCGGAATTTCATGATGTTTTTAATATTTTCAAATACTTTTATCTGAATAAAATTTTTTTTTTTTTTTTTTTTTTTGACGCAACCTTCATAAAACGTGAACGGCCACAGTTTTAATCCTATTTCGTCTGACATTTGGGACTTTTAATAAGTAAATATTTCTCCTACAAATATTAATTAATTTCAGTGCACTTAACCCTCCAACGGGCCAGTGTTTTACAAACTTCCTCTAAAAAATAATTCTGGTGCCCAATAATTTTTAACAAACTTTAAAATTCTCAATGTCTTTTTTCTAGAAAGAGTATAAATCATCTCTCAATTGATATATCAGTATTTTTTATTTTATTTATTTATTATTATTATTTAATTATTTTTTTTTTTGTTTTTTGAACATAGTACATAGTACGATTTTTTATTATATTTAAAGTTGTAAATAACATCATATAAAAACCAGTAAGGAATGTAGTAAAGTCGGACGGGCCGACTATATAATACCCTTCACCACTATGGGTATATTAAACAAGACTATTAGCATGAAATTGGATGAAATAAAATATGTGATATTTATCTAAATGTGAATCTACGTAGATCTATCCATAAAGTATGTTAATCGACTTCAAACAAATATAAATGGGTCATCCGTTGGGCTATGTCTGTACTTCTAGAAAACGCAACTACATAATTCTATGCTCAATTTTGTACGTTGTGCAAAATTTGATGTCAAACTGACTAACATAAGAAGTTTGATGCCCAATTTACTTGAAATCGGGCGAAAATATATATGGAAGCTCTATTCGAATATTACTAATTTCAGAACGTTTTGTTCCTATTGGTTCCTTGGTGCGTCAATTACTTAAAATCAATTTATAATAAAAGGGAGCTATATCTAAATCTGGACCGATTTTCACGAAACAACGCAATTCATTACCTTATGCCAAATTTTGTGCAAAACGAAAGATATATAGGGACTTTGGTGCACCATTTACATGAAATCTGACGAAACTATATGTGGGAGCTATATAGAAATCTGGACTGATTTTCTCGAAACTTGGCAGACATCACTCTAGGCTCAATTCAGTACGTTATGCCAACTTTCGTGCAAATCGAAGGATATATAGGGACTTTGGTGCACCATTTACATGAAATCGGACGAAACTATATATGGGAGCTATATGTAAATCTTGACCTATTTTCACAAAACTTGGCAAACATCATTCTAGACTCTATTCAGTACGTTATGCCAAATTTCGTGCAAATCGAAAGGTATATAGGGACTTTGGGGCACCATTGACATGAAATCGGACGAAACTGTATGTGGGAGCTATATCCAAATCTGGACCGATTTTCACGAAACTTGGCAGACATCATTCTAGACTCAATTAACTACGTTATGCCAAATTTCGTGCAAATCGAAGGATATATAGGGAGTTTGGGGCACCATTTACATGAAATCGGACGAAACTATATATGGGAGCTATATGCAAATCTGGACCGATTTTCACGAAACTTGGCAGATATCATTCTAGACTCAATTAACTACGTTACGCCAAATTTCGTGCAAATCGGAGGATATATAGGGATTTTGGTGCACCATTTACATGAAATCGGACGAAACTATATATGGGAGCTATATCTAAATCTGGGCCGATTTTCATGAATTTGGCAGACATCATTATAGGCCTAAATGATTAGCCTGTACCAAATTTCATGCAAATCTAAAGATATATAGGGACCGTTTACATTAAATCATTTAAATATATATATGGGAGCTATATCTAAATCTGAACCGATTTTTCCCAATTTCAATAGGGTTCGTCCTTGGGTCGAATAAGTGACCTGTGCCAAATTTCATCCAATTTGGATCATAAATGCGACCTGTACTTTGTTTACAATTTAACATGGACAGACGGACGGACGGACGGACATGCATAAATCGACTTAGAAAGTGATTCTATGCATATTCTCAATAGGAACCATGGGTCTATCTCGATTATTTTTGCCTGTTACAAACATATGCACAAAGACATAATACCCTGTACCACAGTGTGTTGAAGGGTATAAAAATATTCATCTGTTTCCGCCCGGGATTGAACCGGGGGCCTTCCGCGTGTTAGGCGGATGTGATAACCACTACACCACGGAAACATATAACCCATTAAAGCACAACCGCGTTCATAAATAACAAATACCATTCATTGATGTGTAAATATATATTTCTTGCATAATATTCACTCTCACTTGAAATCTCAAGTTCAATGCCATACGGAGTCAATCATAATAACTTATTTGAAAACATAAAAATATTTATTTTTTGTTATTAAAATATATTTTTATATATAGTACATAAGAACATTAATTATTCTTCATATTATTATTTATAGTTTCTTTTGAAGATAATATTGAAATTATTAGATAATTTTATTTTAAAGATTACAATTATCCTTAAAAATAAAATATGTGTTATACCGCATTAAATCAAAATCAAATAAACAAATAGTACGTCAGCAGTCTCCCATTATCGAGTATTTTTGTTTAGCTTGTTTGATTATCTAATAGTACGCGTGTCTACGAAACGTGTCTGTTCGGTAGCCACACAATTTGATAATAAAATAAAAAGACACCGATTCAATTGAAAGACATGTCGAATGACTTTGAATTAAAAAAAAGTGAAAGTTGTATTGTCACCTAAATGACATTGATAGTTTTTGTGTTATTGTTATAGGTATACATATTTTCGTATTGCTACTCCAAATATTCGAAATGGAAAAAATGTAAAAAAACTATTTAGTTGTATATATAAACCCTGTATAAGTTTCCGTGGTGTAGTGGTTATCACATCCGCCTAACACGCGGAAGGCCCCCGGTTCAATCCCGGGCGGAAACAGATGAAACTATTTTATTCTTTGAGATAAAATTTGTATATATTGTTGGATATAGATATTGAACATGATACATTTTACTTCAAGATAGTTATTGCAAAACAATGTGTGGAAAGAAAACAGAGTACCATAAAAGTATTTCAAAAAAAATATATATATATACCTATATATTAAAAAAACTAAAATTGGTACATGAGGTATTGAAGAAACTTATAAACTCGCAAGTAAAGCATATAACCTCTACCAAGTGATGTGCATTAAACATTGCAAAAAATGTACCCTTCAATGGGGAAATTAAGTAAAAACCTTCAAAATATTGACAAAGTGCAGGCTATATCAACAGATGGACAAAGTCCAGGCCTTTATTACAATTTGCAGCCACATCGGTGGGAAAATGCAACTACCGTTCTATGAGAGCTGTACCAAAATGTAAACTGACATTAATATTATTTGGTAGAAGGATGTGATACTCACAGGAATTTGAGAAATCAAATTTTAACGAAATTTGTGGAAGAAAAATGTCCAAACTCCAAAAAATACCGACATTTGGGATGTAGCGTTGTATGGGTGATTCCTTAAAAAGTGAACCAATATTGATGATTTTTAGTAAGAAGATTTGACACTCCATGATAGCCTGAACCTGAGCTAAAAATGTGCCCAAAATAATAGGGGTTACCCTTACATGGGGGTTACCGGAAACATGGGCCAATTTTCTACATTTTCTACTTAATGAGAGTTCAAACTCCCCAAAATACCAATCTTTAGGGTGTAGCGTAATTTGGGGGATTCACTAAAAGCAGGATCAATATTATTAATTTATAGTTGGAACATATACTTCCATACCATAACCCACAATCATCTAAATGGGGGTTATATCCGGACTGAAACATAGCCAGGATAGTGAATCCAAAATACCAATATACTGCTGATTCTTTTGAACAACCTGTTTAAAACGGCCAAAATACCGAATATGGGGACTACCCTAAAAACTGGATCAAAATTTTTCAGTTTCAGTAGGAAGATTTGCCAAAAGAAGTAAAATACAGCCAACTCGGTTGAAAAACGTGTCAAATACCGAATATTTGGGGTTACCGTTATATAGGGGCTATTCCAAAACGCGGACCGATATAACCCATTTGCAATACCAACCATACTAGGAGTAATAGCAATGCCAGTGCTAAATTTCAAAGCTCCATCTCAAATATTGCGATCCCTATAGTGATTTCAATAGGCAGGCGGACAGACAGATGGACATGTATAAATCGAAAATTCTAGTAGTCGATTTTCACAATCCTCCCTAGATACCAATTTTTTATCTTTGACCACAATCGTTTTCGCACAGGTTTATCGTATGTGATCCATTTCTCTTCTCCAGTCACCGTTTAAGAAATGGGTATATCTTATTCCGTTAGGCCAAGACTTCGCAGATGGAAATTCCATCCATCCTATTTTTTTTTGTTAATTGGAGTGGCACCCAAACATCGAGCTTCTTTTTGAATCCAGCTTTGTGTAAATGGTTTAAAAGAGTTTTTTGGTTGATTTTTAGGTCTTGGGCTATGTTATGACTGCTAACATATCGGCCAACTTCAATAATTTCTCCGATTTTATCGACATTTTCATAATGGATTTCTTTTTCCCCAACATAATATATATATATTATGGGGCATAGGGTAAATATTTCGATGTATTACATTATGGTTCTGGATGGTATAAATAAATAATTCTTGGTCCTTGAAATAATATTCTTAAAAAATCCATGCCTTGAATGATTTCTCCGCTTCTAGGTTAATATATACAACATATTTCTTTGAAATGTGGACAAAATGTCGTGTACCTTTTTGTTACCGAAGTTGTTGCACTGTCCACTGTCTGCGTTATTGTTGCACATATTCCTATACACATATAGACATTTATACTTACATACACGCATGTATGCACCCACATGTAGGTGTGTGTATACACCTACAACTCTACACAACAGTTTATGGTACATATGGGAATAGTTGATCAGAGAATATCATGGTTCCTCTTCAGAGTTTGTTTTGTCCTTTCGATCCTGCCCGCCGCCCGCCACACAAATATCCATAAATGTAAACTTTCTACAGAGTTTGTGTTGGCATTATGGTTTTTGTTTTCCCTTCCGTTGCCGCTTGTTTGGACGGTTGTTTGTTTGTTAGTTTATTCTGTGATACCAGTTCACAAAGAAACCTATCAGTGATAAGGATACACAGGAGTACACGTATTACTATCATTTACACCTACACAACAGAACAACGACAACAGTAAAGCTGAAAGAAACAGTTTACACAGGTTAAGGATACATGTGGGAACATCCATATACATATATGTGAGAGAATAGTTGTAAGTAACAGATATATGTATGTATGAGTATGGATGTACTTGAACCCTTTTTACAAAAGGTAACGTTTAAACATTTACTCTTGAGTTTGTATGTGAGTCAGTTTGTGTGTTTGTTTGCCTTTGTACTTCTTTTATTCATTCATTGTCCGTTCAGTATCGGTTGTTTGCTCATTCATTTTATTCATTCATAATACAAACTATGGCCATAAGGAGCTTTTGGGTATGGGTGATATGATACTATGCTTTAGGTGTACTAGTATTAGTAGTAGTTAGTAATTATTCAACTGAAGGAGTACTGGTAATTGATTTTTAAGTCCTTTCATAGAAAAATGTTACAGTATGTAAAAGGGAATTTCATTGAATTATAATTTGATTTTCTATAATGAAATAATCAATTAATAGGAAAATAAAACTCGCCGATGAATAACAGCAATATTTATTTCAATTTTTTTCAATATCGTAAGGCAATGCTAATAACAATTTTCCGAACACACAATAGTCCTGATTTACATCAGGCAATTTTACTTGCTGTAATTCTCACTTTGATATGTGGAAATTTGTCATCATTGTCAACATGTAAAATTGAGGCAAAATTGCCTAATGTATTTAAAATTTTTTTAAATACATTTTAAAATTTTTAATCAACAATTTTTTTGTGTAACAGTCGAAGTTATTAAATAAATACAAACAACATTCCCTTTTCAAACCACTGTTTCCTCTCTCATATCTTTTTGTGATGTCCTCATGTTCGAAGTAGTAAATTTACCTGTGCAAATATTTACTTGAAATTCTGTTTACACTAAAGAGATTAGAGTTAACAATTTTTGTATATTGGACGAACATATAGAAATTGTTGTTGTTTTAGTTTTTTCAAACAATTTATTTAATTGAGCATAAAACAAATTATTAATATTTAATTATTTGTTGCTAATAGAGGAAGTAAATTGAAACTTAGAGATTTATCAATTTCAAATAAGTGATGAACAATTGAGTTAGTTTTTTAGAATAGCAAGGAGTAAAAAATATATTTAATTGTTAATGACCGTAAGGATAATTTAGAAATTGCATGTAATGCAATGAGTTTGATTTTTAATTATTTTTTTAAACCTATATTACCGATTAATACAATAACTGATTATGTAGGGAATTATTTGGCTTATGATAAAATCTAAAAATATTCTCGATAGTTTATAACTCAAAAAGATTTTATATAGACATTTGCGACATGTTGATGGTACATAAAATTTTTGAGGTTTTAAATGTCCAAATGATGGTGAAAGCTACAAAAAGTTCGGCCTGCCTTAACATAACGATGTTTGACTTGTATTATTTAGAGGTAATGGATGTTATGGTTAGTATATAAATGTAAAGGTCTGAATGTTTGGGATTCAAAATTGGCTTCATATAATGGATATGTTTTTATTAAAGAGTTGACCATTTGTACGGATTTAATATAGGTTTGGTCAAAATATTTAAAACTTGTTATACCCTTCACAACTTTGTTGTCAGGGCATTATAGCTTTGTGCAGCTCCAAGAGTTTGTAACGTCATGAAATATTCGCTCTATAGCCACCTGTAAGTATACCGATCGTCATATCTCGACTAGCTGAGTCGATCTAGACATGTGAGTCCGTCCGTCTGTCCAATATAAATGGTAAACACGATACAGGCCACAGTTATGGACCGATCGATCGAAATTTTGCATTTCGGACCCGTTCTGGCTAATGAAGACCCCTATTGATTTTGGTAATGATCGCTTAAAATTAAGGGGATGAAATGGACCTAAAACTTTATTTTCTGTTTTTCTGGTCGCTCTAGAGGCCGCAATTATAGGAGAAGGCGATCGGGCCAAAGAATAAGCATGCCTGTTTTGATAAAGATCGGTCAATATTTAGCGGATCAAATGGACCCTGAATTTTTTGTGAAAAATTACAAAATTTGTATTCTTTGTCGTATATATTTATTCCTGAAGGACATAGACCGAAGATTTTTATAATATATCAAAGAGGAGTGGTTGACATTTAAATTGATATCAATTATGTTATTGTATGAACACGGATGTGGGAGTTATACGTAAATATTTAAAGGATTCTATGTGTTATGATATCGTTGAATATTACTATTACCCCACCAAGGTACGGAAATGTAGCACTGATCGCTTTGAAATTTTACATGAAGTTCCGGTTATGGTCAAAATTGACGCCTATCATTTACAGTGATATTGCGATAATATTTAGGGGTTGCAATTAATCGAAAACGTTATTTTTGTCAGATTTTCTAGTCGCTCTAGAGGCCATTATTACATTCAGAACATCACTTATTTTATACAGTGAAGGCTAGAGGCCATTATTACATGCAGAACCTCACTTATTTTATACAGTGAAGGGCAACTGACCAAATGCTAAGAACGGCTGTTAGGAAGCACTATTACTGTGTGCAAAGTTTGAATGAAATCGGTTACTCCCTTCGGAAGTTATTATGCGTCCATCAAGTCAGACATTTATAAATCGATTGAATATTATCGTAATCGAATTTGGTCCAAAGAAACTTTTGCTATAAAATCAATATTTCAATGAGGCATTTTTCACCGCTGTATTATTAACCATAATGCAGAGGGTATAAAACGTTAAGTTGGAGATGCGGGGCATCGATCCCCGTACCTCTCACATGCTAAGCGAGCGCTCTACCATCTGAGCTACATCCCCTCATAAATTAGAATTTACTTTACAAAACCGCATTATTGTGAATACCGACACCGATTTCAGTGATGGCGCTATTATATTGATTTTAATCACGTACAATGCACATTTTTATGCACTGTGTATTTTAATTATTTTATACTAAAATATTTTGCAATAATATGTTTTATTTTTATTTAAAATTGGGTGCAAATACGGATTATTGAACTCCATATCAATGAAATATTTAAGTCAACTAACATATACCGGCATATACGATGTAGTACTTTTCGTACACATAAATAAAAAATTCCAAAACTACGTATATTTGCCAATCCTACACTTCGACGGTAATGCTAATTTAAATTTTCAGGATTCCAACTCGATTTGTACCTCCAAATTAAATTATATGTATACTTTTCGTTACATAAGTGCACGCTTCCAAAGCCAGCTCCTTATATTGACCCTGCTTCTCATCCTTAATTTGTATTCCAAATTTTTAGCTCTATCCATTCACATGCTGCGAAATTGTACTAAATTTAGTACATTTTAGTATTTTTTGCATACTTATAGGTTGAATGTCTAAAATACCCTTTGCTATATCTATTCTACTCTCCATCAGTGACCCTCATTTAAAATTTAAGAGTTCTAGCTCTACCGGTTCGCCAAATACAAATGGCATCACATTTAGTACTTTTTAATACTTTTCGTATCGTTCTAGTACGAATTTCCTAAAACCCAGCCTTATCTGCCACCTTTGAACCAAGAATGACCCTCACCCAAAATTTCAAGATTCTATCTTCAGAAGTTTCGTCTGGGCCTTGATCGTTAAATCAGTCTGTCAGTCAATCACTTTACTCTTTTATTAGTATTTAATGCTTATATATAATTTTAATTTGTCTTTAATTTTTCATTCCAGGTTTTTATGAATTATATATGCTTATTTGAAAATATGGCAGGCCCGCCGATAACGATCAATATATTTTTTGGAATTATCCTCATCTCTAAAAAAAATTCCACAAGGAAGGATTACAATAGAATATAGTCCAAATACGTGGGCCAAGTTGTTAAGAAATGTATTTCTTAAATTTTATATTTAATATATTTTTTAAATGTATGTATATATTTTTTACAAAGAATATTGAATAAAAAATAAAGAATAATGAATTTACTAAAAATACTATTTGCTCTTATTTACGGATACAACAAATATATATCAGACATATCTTAGTCTGATGACGTCACATCTTTTCATTCACCTGGTTGTATGCAGTTTTTGCGCAAATTTCACAAAAATACACACTTTTTTAGTTTTTTTTTTTTAATTTGTTTTATTTCAATAAACGAAGAAGGTACATGAAAAAATAGCTCAACTACATACACTATTTACTTAATAGTACTTAATACAATGATAGTGTAGAGGAACAAATTAATGAACGATGTCAGACTAAGCTGGATATTTTCATTCAGAAATTGCTCAAACCTACCAGGCATCCAGAACAAGTAGATAGAACATTTAACTAATTAGCAAACTGCGGGTTTTTAGCCCCGTAACTTGTACTAGGTTTGATGTTCGGAACAACATTTTTGGGCTCATATCAGGAAATAGATTTCAAAAAATTCAGAATAACTGGTTTGGTGGCTGCTATAAAAATACACTAAGACTGCTTATGGTTCCAATTTTCATCAATAATCTTACCTCAGTTCAATGTTTACTGAAATAGCCGCATGAAACCAAACAAAAATATTAAAAAGTCCACAATTGTATATTTGAAACAAAAAAAAAAAAACAAAAAAAAAAAAAACATTTTTTTGAAGCTTTCAAAAGACTGATTTTGTTAAAAATATTTCATTCGGGAATTACATTTAGACTTTAGATAAAATTCTATTTTTTAAAGAAATATTTTTTCGAGTAACACATAAAGTCGTGAGTTTTTAAACATGTTTGTTTTGGGGACCAGATATGGGGGTGGATTCATTAAAAAATACCAGGGACCACAAATGTAAGTGGGTCTCAGGGCTGTCTTTCCTGACCTGTAAGGTATCATAATGAAGTAAAAAATTGGTCATTGGTAGGGAAACGGCAAATTTTATTTCGAAAAAAGATGATGCTGCGGTCGCTAAATTACCTGGTCGTTAAGTAAATTTAAATCGGTATATATGTATATTAATAAAAGAGTAAGGAATAGCTGCTTAAGTGGGTCGATTATACAGTCATAAATAACATTGAAGAAACGGGCTGTGAACCATTTTAACAGAGCATGCAGTTCGAGGTGCAATTTCTTGTTGCGTGATATGTAGGTGTGATTGTATGTGATTTATGCACATATGCAATGTAAAATATATTTACTTACACATACACACACTGTAGCTGTATGAAGAAAAAAATCCATTTTGCAAGATCGATTTTTGTGGTGTTTTTGATTTTTTTGGTAATAGGCGCCCAGCATCGAACAGAAAGTATATTTCGGAGCATACTTACTTAACCGATTTTTATGAATTTTGCAGCAATGGTTAGAGGAACTTCTGCAGTTTTATTACACAATGGCATTATATATTTATTACACCTATAAAGATAATTTTTTAGCTATTATCTTTTTGGCAACACTGTTTTTAACAATTTACACACATCTTGTGTTTTGTTTTTCTGTCATACATCTTCAGTTCGGTCCATAATTTAACGATGAATCGTCATACAAACGATCAACGCTTTCAAATAATTGAATTTCAATCCTAAAATACGTGCTTTGTTAAGAAAGTTCATTGCGCGTTTCTTCGAACTTATGGCTGTATAAACGATCCATTGAACCGGCTATTATTTAACCCCATTTCATATAGATATATACCGATTTCAAATTCCTTTACGACCATACAATTTGGCGAACGGATCGCCATATATTGATGCAGTAACTGGAAATTTCATAAATGTAGAATTTAATGTCCTGGTGAACTGGAGGTATTGTAGTAAAATTTATCTCATACGAAAGGTACTACCTTTAGTCTGACTATTTCGTGATCTATTCAAAATTTGAAATGTTTTATTTGAAAAACCAGTGAGCGGAGCAGTATAGTCGGACGGGGCCGACCATACGATACCCTACACAACTACCACGAACTCTAACTTTCTGAGGATGTTTATTCCAAGTCTGAGTAATATTTCGAGATATTTGCCCCCTCTTGTCCGATTAAAGGTTAACAACACCTCTTCCTTACTTTTTTCGAATATTCAGAACAGTCCCTCTAATTACTTGTCCAGATTACCTTCCCGGTGGGTGTGTTGTGATTTTCGGATTATACTCTACTCGAAAACACACAAAAAATTATGTTTTCTGTCCATTTCATCCCAAAATTTTAATCTGATCATCACCGAAAATTGTAGGCGTTGTTCTTGACCATAACTGGAACTTCATGAAAAATTTCAAAGCCATCAGCGCGATATTTCTCCCTCTAATGTGGTAATGGGTTACTAAATAATATCTGAATACATAAGCACCTGTAAACATTTGACTGTAACTCCCACATCTGAGTAGGTACATCACTATATTTGGTATCAATTTAAAGGCCAACCACTCCTCTTGGATATGCTATCAACTCCTGGGGTTTACATCCTCCAGGAGTAAATATATATGCCATAGAATACAAATTTTCTCATTTTTCACACAAAAGTCAGGGTCCATTTGAGCCGCTAAATATTGACCAATCTTTATCAAAACATGCATGCTTATTCTCTGGCCCGATCCCCTTCTCCATGCAAAAATTCGCGGTGTTTGGGCAATAATTGAGTCCTCTGGAGCGACCAGAAAAACCGACAAAAATTTAGTATTTGGTCCATTTCATCCCCCAAATATTAACCGATCATTTCCAAAAACAATAGGGGTCTTCATTTGCCAGAACCCATCCTACATGCAAAATTTCGTGAAGATTGGTCCATAACTGTGGCCTGTATCGTGTTTACAAATTATAATGGACAGACGGACGGACGGACACACATGTCTAGATCGACTCAGCTAGTCGAGATATGACGATCGGTATACTTAAAGGTGGGTCTAGGACCAATATTTCGCGGCGTTACAAACATTTGGGGCTGCACAAAGCTATAATACCCTGACAACATAGTTGTGTAGGGTATAATTATGTAGGAGAATAAATTTGTATGTTATTGGCTTTAAAACGTTTTCAAAATACAATTTGCCGATTCTATGTCAAAGCTATACAGCTAGTTCAGGCCATGAAAGACATTTCTGAAGCAAAATATTTTGCTGTTACCGATCATTCCTTTCAATAGATGGCGTTCATGTAGGATCTTACAGACAACAATAGATGGCGCGGACGATGGGTTTACACAAATTGCATACCTTTAATTTTGCTATAACTTTTTTCGTATTGAGATATTAAAATAAAAGTGATGTCATGTGGAAGGTATAATCGTATAATTAATTGTGAAATAAATAAAATTTCAAAATTAGTTGAATATTAATATGAAATTGGAGTTTCAAAGTTGGGTTTAAAATAATGTAATACTACTTTGTATTGGGATGCACCAGAAGGAGGGAACCGATATTCCCCATCTTGATTTAAGTATAGAAGAAATATTACAGTATGTAATTGGATGTAATTGGTTAATCCTTTCGAGATCTATCTCGCACACAAGTCAGACAGACGGACATTTGCTAAGCCACTCCAAATTGTGTGAAGCGGATATGGTCTATCGAAATATTGATTTTAGACTCCATGTTTCTTTGGACCAAATCCGCTTCACATAATTTGTAGTGGCTTTACAAATGTCCGACTGTCTGACTGGTGTGCGAGATAGCTCTTGAAGGGATTACCAATTACATTACAAATTGTATGGTCGTAAAGGAAATTGAAATCGCTTCAATGGATCGATATTTTTTTAAACCTATATTACCGATTAATACAATAACTGATTATGTAGGGAATTATTTGGCTTATGATAAAATCTAAAAATATTCTCGATAGTTTATAACTCAAAAAGATTTTATATAGACATTTGCGACATGTTGATGGTACATAAAATTTTTGAGGTTTTAAATGTCCAAATGATGGTGAAAGCTACAAAAAGTTCGGCCTGCCTTAACATAACGATGTTTGACTTGTATTATTTAGAGGTAATGGATGTTATGGTTAGTATATAAATGTAAAGGTCTGAATGTTTGGGATTCAAAATTGGCTTCATATAATGGATATGTTTTTATTAAAGAGTTGACCATTTGTACTGATTTAATATAGGTTTGGTCAAAATATTTAAAACTTGTTATACCCTTCACAACTTTGTTGTCAGGGCATTATAGCTTTGTGCAGCTCCAAGAGTTTGTAACGTCACGAAATATTCGCTCTATAGCCACCTGTAAGTATACCGATCGTCATATCTCGACTAGCTGAGTCGATCTAGACATGTGAGTCCGTCCGTCTGTCCAATATAAATGGTAAACACGATACAGGCCACAGTTATGGACCGATCGATCGAAATTTTGCATTTCGGACCCGTTCGGGCTAATGAAGACCCCTATTGATTTTGGTAATGATCGCTTAAAATTAAGGGGATGAAATGGACCTAAAACTTTATTTTCTGTTTTTCTGGTCGCTCTAGAGGCCGCAATTATAGGAGAAGGCGATCGGGCCAAAGAATAAGCATGCCTGTTTTGATAAAGATCGGTCAATATTTAGCGGATCAAATGGACCCTGAATTTTTTGTGAAAAATTACAAAATTTGTATTCTTTGTCGTATATATTTATTCCTGAAGGACATAGACCGAAGATTTTTATAATATATCAAAGAGGAGTGGTTGACATTTAAATTGATATCAATTATGTTATTGTATGAACACGGATGTGGGAGTTATACGTAAATATTTAAAGGATTCTATGTGTTATGATATCGTTGAATATTACTATTACCCCACCAAGGTACGGAAATGTAGCACTGATCGCTTTGAAATTTTACATGAAGTTCCGGTTATGGTCAAAATTGACGCCTATCATTTACAGTGATATTGCGATAATATTTAGGGGTTGCAATTAATCGAAAACGTTATTTTTGTCAGATTTTCTAGTCGCTCTAGAGGCCATTATTACATTCAGAACATCACTTATTTTATACAGTGAAGGCTAGAGGCCATTATTACATGCAGAACCTCACTTATTTTATACAGTGAAGGGCAACTGACCAAATGCTAAGAACGGCTGTTAGGAAGCACTATTACTGTGTGCAAAGTTTGAATGAAATCGGTTACTCCCTTCGGAAGTTATTATGCGTCCATCAAGTCAGACATTTATAAATCGATTGAATATTATCGTAATCGAATTTGGTCCAAAGAAACTTTTGCTATAAAATCAATATTTCAATGAGGCATTTTTCACCGCTGTATTATTAACCATAATGCAGAGGGTATAAAACGTTAAGTTGGAGATGCGGGGCATCGATCCCCGTACCTCTCACATGCTAAGCGAGCGCTCTACCATCTGAGCTACATCCCCTCATAAATTAGAATTTACTTTACAAAACCGCATTATTGTGAATACCGACACCGATTTCAGTGATGGCGCTATTATATTGATTTTAATCACGTACAATGCACATTTTTATGCACTGTGTATTTTAATTATTTTATACTAAAATATTTTGCAATAATATGTTTTATTTTTATTTAAAATTGGGTGCAAATACGGATTATTGAACTCCATATCAATGAAATATTTAAGTCAACTAACATATACCGGCATATACGATGTAGTACTTTTCGTACACATAAATAAAAAATTCCAAAACTACGTATATATGCCAATCCTACACTTCGACGGTAATGCTAATTTAAATTTTCAGGATTCCAACTCGATTTGTACCTCCAAATTAAATTATATGTATACTTTTCGTTACATAAGTGCACGCTTCCAAAGCCAGCTCCTTATATTGACCCTGCTTCTCATCCTTAATTTGTATTCCAAATTTTTAGCTCTATCCATTCACATGCTGCGAAATTGTACTAAATTTAGTACATTTTAGTATTTTTTGCGTACTTATAGGTTGAATGTCTAAAATACCCTTTGCTATATCTATTCTACTCTCCATCAGTGACCCTCATTTAAAATTTAAGAGTTCTAGCTCTACCGGTTCGCCAAATACAAATGGCATCACATTTAGTACTTTTTAATACTTTTCGTATCGTTCTAGTACGAATTTCCTAAAACCCAGCCTTATCTGCCACCTTTGAACCAAGAATGACCCTCACCCAAAATTTCAAGATTCTATCTTCAGAAGTTTCGTCTGGGCCTTGATCGTTAAATCAGTCTGTCAGTCAATCACTTTACTCTTTTATTAGTATTTAATGCTTATATATAATTTTAATTTGTCTTTAATTTTTCATTCCAGGTTTTTATGAATTATATATGCTTATTTGAAAATATGGCAGGCCCGCCGATAACGATCAATATATTTTTTGGAATTATCCTCATCTCTAAAAAAAATTCCACAAGGAAGGATTACAATAGAATATAGTCCAAATACGTGGGCCAAGTTGTTAAGAAATGTATTTCTTAAATTTTATATTTAATATATTTTTTAAATGTATGTATATATTTTTTACAAAGAATATTGAATAAAAAATAAAGAATAATGAATTTACTAAAAATACTATTTGCTCTTATTTACGGATACAACAAATATGGTAAGATATGTCTGATGACGTCACATCTTTTCATTCACCTGGTTGTATGCAGTTTTTGCGCAAATTTCACAAAAATACACACATTTATAGTTTTTTTTTTAATTTGTTTTATTTCAATAAACGAAGAAGGTACATGAAAAAATAACTCAACTACATACACTATTTACTTAATAGTACATAATACAATGATAGTGTGGAGGAACAAATTAATGAACGATGTCAGACTAAGCTGGATATTTTCATTCAGAAATTGCTCAAACCTACCAGGCATCCAGAACAAGTAGATAGAACATTTAACTAATTAGCAAACTGCGGGTTTTTAGCCCCGTAACTTGTACTAGGTTTGATGTTCGGAACAACATTTTTGGGCTCATATCAGGAAATAGATTTCAAAAAATTCAGAATAACTGGTTTGGTGGCTGCTATAAAAATACACTAAGACTGCTTATGGTTCCAATTTTCATCAATAATCTTACCTCAGTTCAATGTTTACTGAAATAGCCGCATGAAACCAAACAAAAATATTAAAAAGTCCACAATTGTATATTTGAAACAAAAAAAAAAAAAAAAAAAAAAAAAACATTTTTTTGAAGCTTTCAAAAGACTGATTTTGTTAAAAATATTTCATTCGGGAATTACATTTAGACTTTAGATAAAATTCTATTTTTTAAAGAAATATTTTTTCGAGTAACACATAAAGTCGTGAGTTTTTAAACATGTTTGTTTTGGGGACCAGATATGGGGGTGGATTCATTAAAAAATACCAGGGACCACAAATGTAAGTGGGTCTCAGGGCTGTCTTTCCTGACCTGTAAGGTATCATAATGAAGTAAAAAATTGGTCATTGGTAGGGAAACGGCAAATTTTATTTCGAAAAAAGATGATGCTGCGGTCGCTAAATTACCTGGTCGTTAAGTAAATTTAAATCGGTATATATGTATATTAATAAAAGAGTAAGGAATAGCTGCTTAAGTGGGTCGATTATACAGTCATAAATAACATTGAAGAAACGGGCTGTGAACCATTTTAACAGAGCATGCAGTTCGAGGTGCAATTTCTTGTTGCGTGATATGTAGGTGTGATTGTATGTGATTTATGCACATATGCAATGTAAAATATATTTACTTACACATACACACACTGTAGCTGTATGAAGAAAAAAATCCATTTTGCAAGATCGATTTTTGTGGTGTTTTTGATTTTTTTGGTAATAGGCGCCCAGCATCGAACAGAAAGTATATTTCGGAGCATACTTACTTAACCGATTTTTATGAATTTTGCAGCAATGGTTAGAGGAACTTCTGCAGTTTTATTACACAATGGCATTATATATTTATTACACCTATAAAGATAATTTTTTAGCTATTATCTTTTTGGCAACACTGTTTTTAACAATTTACACACATCTTGTGTTTTGTTTTTCTGTCATACATCTTCAGTTCGGTCCATAATTTAACGATGAATCGTCATACAAACGATCAACGCTTTCAAATAATTGAATTTCAATCCTAAAATACGTGCTTTGTTAAGAAAGTTC
The DNA here is from genome assembly GCF_032173495.1 of Musca vetustissima. Lineage (NCBI taxonomy): Eukaryota > Metazoa > Arthropoda > Insecta > Diptera > Muscidae > Musca > Musca vetustissima. Next base: position 151,744 of record NW_026879941.1, read on the forward strand.
ATTGCGCGTTTCTTCGAACTTATGGCTGTATAAACGATCCATTGAACCGGCTATTATTTAACCCCATTTCATATAGATATATACCGATTTCAAATTCCTTTACGACCATACAATTTGGCGAACGGATCGCCATATATTGATGCAGTAACTGGAAATTTCATAAATGTAGAATTTAATGTCCTGGTGAACTGGAGGTATTGTAGTAAAATTTATCTCATACGAAAGGTACTACCTTTAGTCTGACTATTTCGTGATCTATTCAAAATTTGAAATGTTTTATTTGAAAAACCAGTGAGCGGAGCAGTATAGTCGGACGGGGCCGACCATACGATACCCTACACAACTACCACGAACTCTAACTTTCTGAGGATGTTTATTCCAAGTCTGAGTAATATTTCGAGATATTTGCCCCCTCTTGTCCGATTAAAGGTTAACAACACCTCTTCCTTACTTTTTTCGAATATTCAGAACAGTCCCTCTAATTACTTGTCCAGATTACCTTCCCGGTGGGTGTGTTGTGATTTTCGGATTATACTCTACTCGAAAACACACAAAAAATTATGTTTTCTGTCCATTTCATCCCAAAATTTTAATCTGATCATCACCGAAAATTGTAGGCGTTGTTCTTGACCATAACTGGAACTTCATGAAAAATTTCAAAGCCATCAGCGCGATATTTCTCCCTCTAATGTGGTAATGGGTTACTAAATAATATCTGAATACATAAGCACCTGTAAACATTTGACTGTAACTCCCACATCTGAGTAGGTACATCACTATATTTGGTATCAATTTAAAGGCCAACCACTCCTCTTGGATATGCTATCAACTCCTGGGGTTTACATCCTCCAGGAGTAAATATATATGCCATAGAATACAAATTTTCTCATTTTTCACACAAAAGTCAGGGTCCATTTGAGCCGCTAAATATTGACCAATCTTTATCAAAACATGCATGCTTATTCTCTGGCCCGATCCCCTTCTCCATGCAAAAATTCGCGGTGTTTGGGCAATAATTGAGTCCTCTGGAGCGACCAGAAAAACCGACAAAAATTTAGTATTTGGTCCATTTCATCCCCCAAATATTAACCGATCATTTCCAAAAACAATAGGGGTCTTCATTTGCCAGAACCCATCCTACATGCAAAATTTCGTGAAGATTGGTCCATAACTGTGGCCTGTATCGTGTTTACAAATTATAATGGACAGACGGACGGACGGACACACATGTCTAGATCGACTCAGCTAGTCGAGATATGACGATCGGTATACTTAAAGGTGGGTCTAGGACCAATATTTCGCGGCGTTACAAACATTTGGGGCTGCACAAAGCTATAATACCCTGACAACATAGTTGTGTAGGGTATAATTATGTAGGAGAATAAATTTGTATGTTATTGGCTTTAAAACGTTTTCAAAATACAATTTGCCGATTCTATGTCAAAGCTATACAGCTAGTTCAGGCCATGAAAGACATTTCTGAAGCAAAATATTTTGCTGTTACCGATCATTCCTTTCAATAGATGGCGTTCATGTAGGATCTTACAGACAACAATAGATGGCGCGGACGATGGGTTTACACAAATTGCATACCTTTAATTTTGCTATAACTTTTTTCGTATTGAGATATTAAAATAAAAGTGATGTCATGTGGAAGGTATAATCGTATAATTAATTGTGAAATAAATAAAATTTCAAAATTAGTTGAATATTAATATGAAATTGGAGTTTCAAAGTTGGGTTTAAAATAATGTAATACTACTTTGTATTGGGATGCACCAGAAGGAGGGAACCGATATTCCCCATCTTGATTTAAGTATAGAAGAAATATTACAGTATGTAATTGGATGTAATTGGTTAATCCTTTCGAGATCTATCTCGCACACAAGTCAGACAGACGGACATTTGCTAAGCCACTCCAAATTGTGTGAAGCGGATATGGTCTATCGAAATATTGATTTTAGACTCCATGTTTCTTTGGACCAAATCCGCTTCACATAATTTGTAGTGGCTTTACAAATGTCCGACTGTCTGACTGGTGTGCGAGATAGCTCTTGAAGGGATTACCAATTACATTACAAATTGTATGGTCGTAAAGGAAATTGAAATCGCTTCAATGGATCGATTGAAGAATAGCATTGAAGAATCGGGCAATGAACTTTTTTTTACAAAGCACGCATTTTAGTTATGAAATTTAATGATTTGAAAGCGTTGATCGTTTGTATGACGATTCATCGTTAAATTATGGACCAAACTGAAGATGTATGACAGAAAAACAAAACACAAGATGTGTGTAAATTGTTAAAACAGTGTTGCCAAAAAGATAATAGCTAAAAAATTATCTTTATAGGTGTAATAAATATATAATACCATTGTTTAATAAAACTGCAGAATTCCCTCTAACCATTGCTCCAAAATTCATTAAAATCGGTTAAGTATTTCCGGAGTTATTCGAATTTCAATTTTACCATGGTCCGAAATATACTTTCTGTTCGATGCTGGGCGCCTATTACCAAAAAATGAAAAACACCACAAAACTCGGTTTTGCAAAAATGGAAATTTTTTCCTCATACAGGTACAGTGTGTGTATGTGTAAGTAAATATATTTTACATTGCATATATGCATAAATCACATACAAGCACACCTACATATCAAACAACAAGAAATTGCACCTCAAACTGCCCTTTGTCCCTACAAGTATGCTATAATTTTCATACAACAGCAGACATTATCAAAACTATTTTTGCCTTTTTTAAAAGACCAATTTTGTGTGGTTTTTCGTTTTCAGGTAATAGGCGACCAGAATCGAGCAGGAGGTGTATTTCGGACCATCGTTGAATTGAAATACAAATATCTCGGCAAATACTAAACCGATTTTTATAAAGTTTCCAGATATGATTAGAGGGAATTCTGTAGTTTTATTACACACTGCCCATTTCCATATTTCATATTTTTACAACTATAGAGGGTGTTCTTTTAGCTATTAAATTTTTGGAAACACTGTTTTTAACAGTATATATATATATATATATATATTTCGTGTATTGTTTCAATGCCAAACATCTTCAGTTCGGGCTATAATTTAACGATGAATAGTCATACAAACAAACAACCCTTTCAAATCATTGATTTTTTTATAAAACTGCATGCTCTGTTAAAATGGTTCACAGCCCGTTTCTTCAATGTTATGACTGTATAATCAACCCACTTAAGCGGCTATTCCTTACTCTTTTATTAATACAGATATATACCGATTTAAATTTCCTTAACGACCTGTTAATTTAACGACCGCAGCGTCATCTATTGTAGTTGAAAAAATCATAAATGAAAAATTTAATGTAGTGATTTTTTGTCATAACTGTTGATATTGTAAAAAGAAATGTGCCATATGATAGGTAGGAAGTCTACCAAAGACCAATTTTTTTACTTCATTATGATACCTTACAGGTCAGGAAAGACAGCCCTGAGATCCACTTACATTTGTTGTTTCCACGACAAAAATAAATACATATTTTTCGAAACGACCCGAGTCTTACTCGGCCAACGTCTGTCACCTCAGCCCATTGTGTAAAAGCAATAGGGCTGCTACAACAACAACTTACATTTGTGGTATTTTGTATTGAATCCTCGCCCATATCTGGTCCCCAAAACATGTTTAAAAACCCACGACTTTATTTGTTACTCGAAAAAATATTTCTTTAAAAAATATATTTTTATCTAGAGTCTAAATTTAATTCCCGAAAGAAAATATTTTTAACAAAATCAGTCTTTTGAAAGCTTCCTAAAAATATAGTTTTTTTTAATATTGTGGATATTTTAATACTTCTGTTTCATGTGGCTATTTCAGCCGAGGTAAGATTATCGATGAAAATGGGATAAATCACCGTTTTTTAACATTTCTTTAAATATTAAATCAGCAGTCTTAGTGTATTTTTATAACAGCCATCTTCCTTTAAGGACTACCAAATCAGTTATGCTGAATTTTTTGAAATCTATTTCCTGATATGAGCACAAAAATTTTGTTCCGAATATCAAAACTCGTGTTACGGAGCTAAAAGCCCGCAGTTCACCAATTGGTTCAATTTTCTATCTACCTGGATTCTGGATGTCTGGTAGTTTGAGCAATTTTTGACATCGTTCATCAATTTGTTCCTCTAAACTACCATTGTATTAAGTAAATAGAGTATGTAGTTATGTATCTTCTTCGTTTATTGAAATAAAACAAATAAACAGATTTAAAAAATACTAAAAATGTGTGTATTTATGGACGTCTAACAAATATCTCAGTGGGGGTTCACAATATTAGTTTCGTAGTAACTAACAATAACGCCCAATGTCAAAAAATCCCAAAAATTTGGTGCAATTTTGCGCAAATTTCACAAAAATACCAGGCGCCCAGAATGAAGTAGCAAGTTGTCCGACAAAAAAATAAAAATTTCGAAAAATTTTGGTCTGGCAACACCCAACCCGCGGAAAAAAAATTGAGTGCCTAAAAGTATGCTACAAATTTTGTAATTTTTTTGTACGGCATTGCCAGATGCAATTTTTTACTTTTTTGGCGGGCTACTTTCTACTTTCTTCTGGGCGCCTGGTATTTTTCTGAAATTTGCGCAAAAAATGCATACAACCAGGTGAATGAAAAATTACCATATTTGTAAATAGTATTTTTACTAAATTCATTATTCTTTATTTTTTTATTCAATATACTTTGTAAAAAATATATACATACTTTTAAAAAATATATTAAATATACATTTTAAGAAATGATTTTCTTAACAACTTAGGCCACTTATTTGGACTATATTCTATTGTATTCCTTCCTTGTGGAATTTTATGATTGAGAGATGAGGATAATTCCAAAATATATATTGATCGTCATCGGCGGGCCTCCCATATTTTCAAATAATTTGTATATCGTTTTCGATTGTCATCATACGGAAATTCGAGCATATATAATTCATAAAAACCTGGAATGAAAAATAAAGGACAAATTAAAAAATATATATAGGCATTAAATAATCTATACTAATATAAGAGTAAAGTGATTGACTGACAGACTGATTTAACGATTCATCAACGCCCAGACGAAACGGCTGAAGATATAATCTTGAAATTTTGGGTGAACCGATGGGATGAAGTTTTGGAAATTTGTACTAAATGGTACCAAATGCGGGTTTGAGTGAACTGATTGAGCTGGAATTATGAAATTTGACGTTCGGATCACTTTCAAGGTGTAGGATTGGGCTTTGTGGACATTTTTGGAAATTCGTACTAATGTACATTTAAGTGCACCAATTGTGCTGGAAACCTTGAAATTTGGAAATAAGGTTATTGTTAGAGTGTAGGATTGGGGTATGGATGTAGTTTGGGAAATTCATACTTATGGGTACTAAATTGTACTGCATATGGTACAATTTGAATTTTGTGTGAACTGATAGAACTGGAATCCTGCTATGTATAAAGTTTTGGAAATTCGTACTAATGTGTACTAAATGGTACAAAATTTGTATTTGGGTGAACCGATAGAGCTGGAATCTTTAAATTTGATGTTAGAATCACTGTTGGAGTGTAGGGTTTGGCTTTGTAGAAAGTTTTGGAAATTTGTGCTAATGTGTACTAAATTTGGTACAAATTAAATTTTTGGTGAACCAATACATCTGGAAGAATTTCCTACACTCCAACAGTAATTTTAATTCCAAAATTCTGGAGTCCAGCTCTATACATTCACACATAATCAAGTTGTACCAAATATAGTACCGTTTAGTACACATAAGAACTATGCTTCCATATTTAAATTCTATATTCCAACAGCAACCATTATTCCAAATTTAAGGTTTCCAGCTCTCTGAAAATTGTATCAAATCTAGTGCCGTTTAGTACTTTTCGTGCACATAAATACGAAGTTCCAAATATGTCTCTATAGCTAAATAGTTATCACAATCACACAATAGTTATCACAATTCCAAATCAGGTTTTCAGCTTTATCCTTTCAAGCAAAATCCAAATTTTACTAAATTTAGTACCATATAGTACCTTTCGTATCAATAAATACGAATTTCCTAAACCACCTCAATTCTACACTCCAACAGTCATTTTAATTCCTAATTTGAAGACTCCAGCTCTATCTTGCACCAAATTTAGTACCATTTAGAACTTTTCATACACATAAGTACGATTTTTAAGCTACCTCAATCCTGTACTCCAATAGTAGTCCTAAGTCCACTTTTCAGGATTACATCTCTATACGCTCAACTAAATGCAAATAGTACCAAATTTAGTACAATTTTGTACTTTTTATACACATAAGTACGAATTTCGCCTAATACAAATGGTAATATATTTGGTACATTTTAGTACATTTCATAAAAAATATTAGATTTGATAAATCTAAAATCATTTCAATAGTATCAAAAAGTGTGACTGGAGATGCGGGGCATCGATCCCCGTACCTCTCACATGCTAAGCGAGCGCTCTACCATCTGAGCTACATCCCCTGATATCGAAGTGAAAACAACTAACACACATCGGGTAGAGTTATTTTAGTCTTGCCAGACTTGTGTGTTATTATCACCAACAATAATTCTCATATTTGTGCACTGATGGAGTAGGTTTTCGTGGGACATGAAAATATGGAAATTTAGGTGATACCAACATTTGGGGGTACTATCTGGTCCATATTCGGCCCACAGAATTGGTTTAGAATTATTAATTTAGCACCCCAAATCAATGATTTCGAGAATATTGTACCACGAAGTGATCTCCTTTTCAAATTGTTGATTCTGTAATTTGGGTTTGTTGAAATCATAAACCCAACCCATTGGAAGAAGTTATATCTTCGAAGGCTCACAGCTGACATGATTCCCAAAATCTTTAGGTATCTTCAGTATGTTGAGACATCTCTTCATAGAGCTACAGCGAGCGAATAAAAAGTTTCTACTGTTTCCGCCCGGGATTGAACCGGGGGCCTTCCGCGTGTTAGGCGGATGTGATAACCACTACACCACGGAAACTCATGAAAGATCAAACACGTTATCTACCTATAATGTTTAACTATTTGAAAACATATAAATTTAAAGTCTCGAACGGATAGAATTTTCATAATTTAAAATAAAATAATTCATGTATTAAATAGACATTTGTTATGTATATTGGAAACCTAAAAATGAAAAAAATAATAATTCCGTTTGGAGATGCGGGGCATCGATCCCCGTACCTCTCACATGCTAAGCGAGCGCTCTACCATCTGAGCTACATCCCCAATGTGCAAATGGCAAATATCATGTGTTTCAAATAGAAAACTACTTATTAACCCATATAACGCCAGATATATTTCCCTTTTAAAATACAAAATGCAATTTTAAAAGGCATTTTTTACTACTCAAACTATATTTTGAAAATTTTATATGTCTGTATGTATAGATATAAATCGAGACCTCTTGAAGACCACATATATTCTGAATATTTCAGGGAACTTTCCGAAGCTTAAGTCACAGTAGTAATTACTTCCAATTTCAGATTTTTGAAACATATTTTTTTGTAAATAGCTTCGACTTTACATAATTTATATGATTTTGTCTGTACGAACTGTGATACTCTATAACTATTTAAGTGTACAAAAAAGTTGACTGGAGATGCGGGGCATCGATCCCCGTACCTCTCACATGCTAAGCGAGCGCTCTACCATCTGAGCTACATCCCCTGTTATATGTTAATATATTTTTTATAAAAATAAATTTAAATATGTCTTAACTAAAAATTTAATATTATAAATAAATTAATATATATATTAATATATTGCATTAACTGTTTATGGTGGAATACTATAACACTACCAACCTATATATTCAAACAATATATGTTTATTTCTATTTACTGAAATATTGATTTAATTGCTTATGGTCCGTGAATTGGAATTTTGTTTCCTTCTTCTTTTATATTATTCCGAATAAAAATAACAATTACGTTATTTGTATTACTTGGTGACTATTGTCGATGCTGCTCCATTGTACATAATTCACATATGAAATTTACAAAATTGAAAGATTTTATTTTTTTTATTTTTGCTATTTTTGCAAAATGTTAATTGGAGATGCGGGGCATCGATCCCCGTACCTCTCACATGCTAAGCGAGCGCTCTACCATCTGAGCTACATCCCCTGATAAAAAATTATAAATAGTCTAAAAATACGTTGTTAAATTAAACAAAATTTAAACAATAACTATGCATAATATGCTTATCACGTATACTCATTAATTAATTTGTATGCATTGCAATGCAGTGGTGACAATATTACTTGTAGTAAATACTAACAAATTTACTAAAACTAGTTTCGTGTGTATTACGTTCGTTTATCTTTCAATACAAAATCGTTTCACATAATTCTCATATGAAATTTCCAAGTCCAAATTATTTTATACATTTATTACGTTAACTGTTTAATGTACATGTTAATTAAGTAGGATAAAAACCAATATGCCATTGGTAATTTATGATTCGACACAGTATTTGGATTTAAATGCTATAAAATTAAAATGTCAATAGATTACACTGTATTATAATAAAATGTGAATTTCATTCCTATAATTCACAAGTTTATTTTTTACCAACACCTTAAATGCACAACCTAATTGGTTAACAGTGCAGAATAATGGAACAGCCATTATTTTGCGAGGTAATGTTCATGTATGAATTTACATGTTTTCAATTTAAAAAAATCATATTTGGAGATGCGGGGCATCGATCCCCGTACCTCTCACATGCTAAGCGAGCGCTCTACCATCTGAGCTACATCCCCAGTTGAAAATACCCATAGTGACCTTAAAGTGTTCAAACAGTTTATTATTTAAAATAGAGTTATTGAGTAGTTTCTCACGTACACGCATTACATTGGGTGACTAGCATGCATTTTAATTAAAGTTCAAGCTATACAAAAATTTAAGTTAGCTATATGTTAGTAACACATTTTACTACAATTTTTACAAAAACAAAGGTACAGTCGGAATTATTTATAAACACATATCGGTTGTAAAGTCGGTATCCACAAGTCAGAAAAAAAGTTCGCTTATAATGAGTATTTGTAGCAAAGACTTTAAAATTTATTTATGAACTAATAATGCATCCAATTATATATACAGTCGAAATCTTTTATAACGACATATCGCTTATAGCGACCAACAATAATACCCGGGTGAGATATCATCGCCCTTGATCGTCGTTATTTTATATGTGCATATAATTCTAAAGAGTTTCAATAGGCAGTTTTTTTTAAACATGCACAGAGAGAGCCTATATATTAGTACAAATGCAACAACAAAATCGAGTTGATTTTTTTCTATTCGTATTTTTTGACTTAATCTTTCACACATTAAATATTTTAATTTTCTATTCCGCATTGAACAACACCCCTTTTCTTGGCATTGAACACACGGTCTTTTGTTCTGTAGTAAAACATACCGTCTGTTGTGCCAAGGTCATGAGCACATGAAGTAGTATCAAAAGTTATTCTTGTATACAACAAAGCACACTACAACAACAAATATGGTATTTCTAGAATATTGAAACAAATTTGTGTAGAAAATGACTTATCACAAATGTGGAGGTATGTTTTTTAGCTTTAAATAAAATTTCATTTGGAGATGCGGGGCATCGATCCCCGTACCTCTCACATGCTAAGCGAGCGCTCTACCATCTGAGCTACATCCCCTCGTGAAAAATTGGCAGCATATAAATATGTAATTTTTTCTTAAATCACACACGTGATTCAGCAAAAAATTGATTTGAACTAAAATGGAAATGAAAATAATTAAATGCACAAACTGCTTCACTTTGCATTTTAATTATGCAGTAGATTTTAACTTCAATGACGCGAAAAAATAACATTAAATACACTAAAAAACAAGTTTTAAGTTATATTTTTGTTTTGGTTTTAAAATTTTACTCTTTTTTATTCACCTAAGAAGTGGTAAAAACGTCGTTATGTAAAACCATGAGATGGATATTAAAATATGTACCAAAAATCAATCGCGACTCTTATATGGGGGCTATACTATAATCATTGTTGGGATAAAAAGATTGGAAATTTAATGAAAATCTAAATGATATCGATTATCAAGAATATGTGCATATTTAATGGGGTCTACGAGAAATATCTCCAGGCATTGCAAACAAATATTTAATACACTATATGGCGATGGTGATTATAATATATAATATTTTTGTATAAAATAATAAAAAAATTACAGTTGGAGATGCGGGGCATCGATCCCCGTACCTCTCACATGCTAAGCGAGCGCTCTACCATCTGAGCTACATCCCCTGATAAAACGTGTGCTTTATAAGTCAAAGAATAAAATGGAAGCATAACTACACGTCCACATTTGTGCACCCTACAACTCACGAAATCCTTTAGTAGTTTCGCTACACAACTATGTTGTTAGGGTATTATAGCTTTGTGCAGCCCCAAATGTTTGTAACGCCGCGAAATATTGGTCCTAGACCCACCTTTAAGTATACCGATCGTCATATCTCGACTAGCTCAGACATGTGTGTCCGTCCGTGCGTCTGTCCATTATAACTTGTAAACACGATACAGGCCACAGTTATGGACCAATCTTCACGAAATTTTGTAAAGATCGGTTAATATTTAGGGGATGAAATGGACCAAAAACTTTATTTTTGTCTGATTTTCTGTTCGCTCCAGAGTCTGCAATTATGGACTAAACATCGCGAATTTTTACATGGAGAAGGGAATCGGCCCAAAGAATAAACATGCCTGTTTTTATAAAGATCAATCAATATTTAGCGGGTCAAGTGCGCCCTGACTTTTGTGTGAACAATTACAAAATTTGTATTCAATGTCGTATGAGTTTTCTTCTGAAGGAAATAGACCCGAGAAGTTGATAGTATATCCAAGAGGAGTGGTTAGCCTTTAAGTTGATACCAATTATATTTTCGTATGTACCCGGATGTGCGAGTTACACTTAAATATTTACAGGTGGTTACGTGTTCAGATATCATTTAGTAACCCATTACCACACTAGAGGGCGGAAATATAGCGCTGATCGCTGATCGGAGTCAAGGACAACTCCCATAATTTTCGGAGATGATGAGATAATAATCTTGGGATGAAGTGGACCAAAAATTTGTTTTTTTTTATGTTTTTTTTAGTCGATCTATAGGCCACAAATATAAGCCGAACATCACAACACAATCCACGATAAGGGAATCTGGACAAGTAATTAGACGATCTGTACTGAATATTAGTAAAATTCGCAAAATATGTCAGTGAAAAGAAGATATGCTTTTGACCTCTAATCGGAAGATGGTGCAAATATCTTAAAATATTGCCCAGGCTCGGAATAAACATCCGTGTGATAGTTGTGTAGGGTATCATATGGTGGGCCCCGTTCGACTATACTGCTCCGCTCACTGGTTTTTTAACTATTATTTCGCAAAATTTTCATGGATTTTCCTAAAAATGATCTTTAATTTTAAAGACTAAAATGTTTCAAAATGATTTAGAGACATCAAATTTCATTTATAAGTATTGTTTGTATCCACCAGGGATCCGGAATGTCAAATAAAATACCTTTAAATGGAATGAATCTTCATCGTACCCCTATTCCAAAACTATTTCAATCATACACTCCAAGAGTTCTCTTAGTTGCAACTTTCAGGCTTCCAGTTCTACCCGTTCAACAAAGTCCAAATTGTACCAAATTTAGTACTTTTCGTACCCATAAGTACGAATTCCAACATTATTTTTAATTCTAAAATTCTGGAGTCCAGCTCTATCCGATCACACATAATCAAGTTGTACCAAATATAGTACTATTTAGTAAACGTAAGTATAAACTTCCATATCGCAATTCTACGCTCCAACAGTCATTTAAATTCAAGCTCTTCCCGTTTGTCTAATACAAATTTTACCATATTTAGTACATTTTAGTAATTTTCGTACAGTTTTAGTCGAATTTCCGAAAACCCAGCCTTATCTCACGCCCACCAAAGCCTCTAACTTCAGCCGTTTCGTCTAGGCGATGATCTGTCAGTCACTGACTCACTTATCACTAAGCTTTTATATATTAAGACTAGCAAAGTACCCGCTACTTCGTATGCGGAAAGGGAATAAAAAAATATTTCATATGGAAATCGTGAATGCCGTATAATTAGTTGTACTATAGTTCTGAATTCCAAATCTGTTCCTACATTTAATATCAAGTTTTTTACCATTAAGTACTCTTCATACACATAAGCACTATTTTCCGAAATCCACACTTTATCAAAAACGTACAGGTTCCACATGTAATTCCATTTAGAACTTTTCGAACACATAATTATACATTTTCAAGACTACCTCTATACCGTCACCTCCACTAAATTTAGTACCAAAAACCCTTTGGTCCTTCTTTCCAACTCTCTGTCAATGACCAACATTCTAAATTTTAGGTTTCCAGATCTCTCCGTTACCCAAATTCAAATTATTCCAAATTTAGTGAATTTTCTTCCACCATAGTCCAAATTGTTCCAAATTTAGTGGTTTTCGTACTCATAAGTACAAATTTCCAAATGTACCTCAATCCTTCTTTCAGATAGTCCAAATTTAAGAATTTCAGCTCTGAGTGAAACCATTCCGCACTTTTCGTACCCATATACCGAACCAATCTCAATATTCCAAACCTGCTTTCAATCGTAAGTCCAAATTTAAGAATTTCTGCTCTATTTGTTCACTAAACTGTACCATATTTGGTACCATTCTGTACTTTTCCTACACTCCCAGAGTAACCTAAGTTGCAACATTCAGGAATCGAGTTCTACCCGTTCACCGAAGTCCAAATTGTACCAAATTTTTTTGTTGTCGTACCCAAAGTACAAATTTCCAAAAATACCTCAGTCATGCACTCCAATAACAACCTTAGGTCCACATTTAAAGATTCCAGCTCTATTCGTTCACCAACATCCAAATTGTACCATTTATTACTTTTCGTAGACGTAAGTATGATTTTCTAAAACTGCCTCAATTTCCCACTGAAACAGTAATTTTATTCATTAATTTCAGGATAACAGCAATATCTCTTCACATAGATGCAAATTGTACCATATTTAGTACTTTTCGTACTCATGAGTTCGAATTTCCAACACTGTCTCAATCCTTTGCTATAAGAGTAATTTTATTTTCAAATCCATCCATCTCTATCCTTTCACTCAAATCTAAATTGTATTAACTTAGCACCATTTAGTACAGATATTTACGTATTTTTAAAACTACCTCATCCTACACTCCAACGTTATTTTTAAGTCCAAATATTAGGATTCCCGTTCGCACAAAACGAATTGTACCATATTTAGTACCAATTAGGTCTTCTCGTATCCATAAGTACGAAATTCCAATACTTCCTTAATCTTACTTACTACTTACTTACTATCTCTATCCGTTAACTCGAATCAAAATTGTACCAAATTTTTTTACCATTTACCATAATGAAGAATTTTAAAAAATTACCGACATATCTCAATTCTGCACTCAAACTGTAGTATTAATTCAAAATTTCAGAATACAGCCCTATTCGTTCACACATTTGTAAGTTTTTCGGTACCATATAGTACTTTTTGTTTCTATAATTAAACATTTCCTAAACTATGTCAATCCTACACCCCAACAGTAATTTTAATTAAAAAAATCGGGAGTCCAGCTCTATCCGTTCACATGTAATCAAGTTGTACCAAATATAGTACTATTTAGTAGTAGGTAGGTGATATGCTTCCATATCTCAATTCTAAATTCAAACATCAACCATTAGCCCAAATTATTGGTTTCCAGCTCTCTCCGTTCACCCAAATCCATCTCGTGCCGTTTAGTACTTTCCGTACACATAAATACGAGTTTCCAAAGATGTCTCTATAGCTCAATCTTCAACAGAAATCTTAATTCCATATTTCAGGGTTTCAGTTCTATCCTTTCAAGCAACATCCAAATTGTACTAAATTTAGTACCATATATACCTTTCCTACCAAAAAGTACGAATTTCATAATCTACCTCAGTCCTACACTCCAACAGTTATTTTAATTCCCAATTTGAAGACTTCAGCTCTATCTGTTCACCTAAATCCAACTTCCACCAAATTTAGTACCAATTAAGTACTTTTCATACAAATAAGTGCGATTTTTTAAAGCTAATTCCGATTATCAAGATTCCATCTCTACACACTTAACTGAAGGTAAATAGTACGGAATTTAGTACCATTTTACACTTTTTATACACATAAGTACGAATGTCTTAAACCATTTCCGTACATCAACACCACTTCCCAACATGTTTTCCATTTAAAATGTCAAGATTCCAGGAAATAGGAAATAAATTCAGTAAAGTTTAGTACATTTAGTACACTTATAGGTCGAATTTCCAAAAACCCTTTTGCACATCTTTCTAACTTTCCATCAGTGACCAACATTCCAAATTTCAGAATTCTAGCTCTTCCCGTTCGCTAATAAAAAGGGTACCATATTTGGAACATTTTAGTACTTTTCGTACCCCTCTACTTCCAACAAAACTTCCTGCATACCCCGATCCTACACCCCCATAATGATTCCAAATTCAAATTTAAATGTACTAAATTTAGTACACGAATTTCTAATACTTCTTACTAAACCCACACACCCACAGTTATCCTAAATCCAAGTTTCAGAATTCCAACTCTATCGGTTCACTCACAATCCAAATTGTACCAAATTTAGTACACAGTAGTATGAATTTCCAAAACCTCCAACTTACCCTAACCCTACAACCCAACAGTGACCCTAAATCCAAGTTTCAATATTACAACTCTATCGGTTCACTCACAATTCAAATTGTACCAAATTTAGTACACTGCAGTACGAATTTCCAAAACTTCCTACAGACCCCAATCCTACACCCTCACAATGATCCTAAATCCAAGTTTCAGGATTCCAACTCTATCGGTTCACCCTCAATTCAAATTGTACCAAATTTAGTACATAGTTGTACCAATTTCCAAAACTTCCTAAATATCCCAATCCTACATCCCCACAGTGATCCTAAATCCACGTTTCAGGATTCCAACTCTATCGGTTCACCTACAGTTCAAATTGTACGATATTAAGTACACCGTAGTACGAATTTCGAAAACTTCTTACTTACCCCAAACATAGATGCTAAATCCAAGTTTCAGGATTACAACTCTATCGGTTCACTCACAATTCAAATTGTACCAAATTTAGTACACAGTAGGATTTAGGATTCCAACTCTATCGGTTCACCCACAATTCAAATTGTACCAAATTTAGTACACATTAGCAAAAATTTTTAAAACTTCCTACATATCTTTAAAACTTCCTACAGTGATCCTGACTCCAAATTTCATGCTTCTAGCTCTATTGGTTTGCATAAAATTCAAATTGTACCAAATTTAGTACCATTTAGTACACATGAATAAAAATTACTGAAACTGGATAAAAAAAATTCCAAAATTAGGTACATTCCCAATCCTACACTCCGACGGTAATGTTAATTTCAAATTTCAGGATTCCAGCTCGATTTTTATCTCCAAATTAAATTTGTACCAAATATAGTATCATATAGTACTTTTCGTACACATGAGTACACGCTTCCAAAACCATCTCCTTAAATGAACTCTACATCTCATCCCTAATTCGCATTCCAAATTTCAAGTTTTTAGCTCTATCAATTCACATGGTACGAAATTGTACAAAATTAAGTACATTTTAGTACTTTTCGGATATTTATAGTTCGAATTTCCAAAAACCCGTTGATAGATATGTCCTACACTCAGCGACCACCAATCCAAATTTCAGAGTTCTAGCTCTACCGGTTCGTCAAATACAAATGGTATCACATTTAGTACTTTTTAGTACTTTTCGTACCGTTCTAGTACGAATTTCCAAAAATCAGTGACCCACATTCCAAATTTCAGAATTCTAGCTCTTCCCGTTCGCCTAATACAAAGGGTACCATATTTGGTACATTTTAGTACTTTTCGTACCCTTCTAGTTCGAATTTCCAAAAACCCAGCCTTATCTCACGCCTACACACCAACACCAACCCACACTCAAAATTTCAAGCTTCTAGCTTTAGCCGTTTCGTCTGGGCGATGATCTGTCAGTCACTCACTCACTCACTTAACACTAAGCTCTTTTATATATATAGATATGTTAACATTTTTAGAGTTCAGTGAAAGATTTTGAAAAAATGTATGACGTTTTCTATACGACTTCACTAAAATAAATATATTAAATTAATTAAGGTTTTAAGAATATAGATGACCATAGATGACAGATTATAGAAATAGATGACAGATGATTGACCTGTAAAAAAAGAGGACGTAAAAGAGGTCACCTTAGCTTAAACCTTGAAAACACATAAACACGGTAATGTAATACGGGGGCTACACTAAACCTCTATCTTAAAAAAATTGTCCATTATGTTTTCCAACATTTTCACGTTGTACTAACGGAAGATTTGTAATCGTAATTACATCCTACATTATCTCCAGCAAATGAAAAAAATCATCACGCGTTAAAAAAATGTTTCGAAATTTTAAAAATCTCAATTTAATTCATTAAATCCGGAAAGCTTCGGTATTAATTACAAAAAATTACAAAATATATATTTATAGCACGCAACTAAAATATAAGATTTTAATTCCATTAGAGAGCACCGTTGACGTTTTATATCTCCATTAAAAATAAAACTTATCTCAGGACAAACATCATCAAAGAAACTTTTCATTAAAAGGAATTGTCAATTCAATAATGCTTCCTTTGGACGATGAAATCGGCATTAGGAATATTAATTTACTAATGAGAGAGTAAGGAAGAATAGTGTGAATTGTGAAATGCCGCAAGGGGTCAAAGTTGAATCATTATCTGGTCTTATCAGAAAACATTAATCTCGACAGGAACATACACACACAATAAAACACCTTGACAAAATAATAAAGGTGAAGCCTAAGGCACTTCTAGATATCAAAAATGGAATTGTAAAAACCGGCGTGGGCAAGAAAACAAAACCAAAAAGAAGAAGAAACCTAAAATGGATTAATGTCAACTGATAACAGTTGAGGAGTGAAAAAATGAAAACTATATAAAGGCATGAAGCTAAATGTAACAAAATATTTGATTTAATAAAAACCAACAAATTTTGGGTGGTCATGTTGCTTTCTTTCCATTTTGAAGGTGGACAATAAAATAAATTGAAAACAGATACTATTATATTCGAAGAAGAAATACATATAAACGAATAGCAAATGCGGGGGAGGAATGTGGCTGGCAAATTGAAATGAGAAAACACTCCCATTTCTTTCTGATTGGATCGATTTCTTCGATGTGGAAAATGTGTACCGAAAAGACCCCCCTTCTAATCGACTGCATTTAACAGCTTCGTGTGTGTCAGTTTATTATCTCGTATCGAATCGGAGTTCCACCTCGATTTCCACCTACAAAGTGTTTTAGTATCGCTGCTGCTAAATAAATATTTATGAATATGAGTTTCACTCATAACATCGTACACAATCACTTGAAATTGCGTAAATCATAAAGGGACATAAAATTGTTGGGCGTTAACCGAGTTATGACCAGAGCATGCAAGCAAAATATTTACTGTATATATGTTGATTCAATACACAACAGTCCATATAAACAAATACTCTATAAATTGTAATACAGTGTTTGAAAGGATAATAATATTGAATGGATTTTGTGTAAATAAAGAACGAATTTATGGTTTTGCCATTTTATGTATTAGGGTGAAATTGAAATAGATTCCTGATTAAATAGGATGAAACGAATTTTATATAATGGTCTGTCGATTGCGACCTTCCTTTCCTCTAATTAGTAGGGGAAAGGAAAGTAGCAAAAAAATTTCGTGACGATGCTGTCACATGCATCTGAAAAACCAACGAGAACGAGTGAACCATATGGAAAAAAACGAGATCCGTAAAAGAAACGAGATCATAAAATGGAATAAGATCGCAAAAAGTAACGAGATCAGAATATGGAACTATAAGAACAAAAAATCTGGATCTAGTTCCTTTCGTTTCTTTATCGAAATAGTTTCAATGAACTATTTCGATCTGGAACAACCCAACTCTATTATACTTGCTTAGGCATTTATCCCCAAGGGGGCTATATAAAAACATGGACCTAAAACTGCTCAGGACATTTATATGGGCCAGGAGGTTTCCATTGTTCTGTGGCAAAACGGTGATTTTTAAAAGATATTCTTTAAGGAATCGTCGGACACTATTGAATGGTGGGAGGTGTGGACCAACATTCTTGTTGTGATAATGCACGTGGACAGTTGTGAAAGAAGGCCGATTCCATTTCTAACATATCACATGGTCGTACGTCAAACGCTTATTAAAAAAAAAGATAGATAATTAAAAACTTTCTTAATTAGTTGTCTTGCTGAAGAACGGTTGCTCCATAAGCCGGGCTTAAAAACGATTTGCAAGGGCGTCGGTCTTGTGCGAATCTCCTCCAATTTGAATTACCATGTTCGAGATGTTGTATTCTACTTGATATTTCCATCTAATTCGTGGCCTTCAGTGTGAACCATCAGTAGGCTCGCTTTTGAGCTGGGACATTCTCATTCATTCGCACAACAAGACCTAGCCACCGTACCCACTGCAGATCGATACGTCGATATTCACCGTCGACGCAGATCGGCCCGTAGATCATTCGGAGAATTTTTCTCTCAAACACCCCAAGAGCTGCCTCATCAGCTTGCGCAAGTACCCATGCTTCAGATCCATATAACAGAATGGGTAGTATAAGCGTCTTGTAAAGTGTGAGTTTGGTCTGGCGGTAGGTGGCTATCCTTCTCCGAATTTAAAAACTTTTGTCATTAATTTTATTTAAGGCGATAACAAGGTATATAAAATCTTTACGACTACTTCTCAATTTTCTGTTACCGTTCGCAATGTTTAACCAATTATATCGATGTCATCGGCGTAGGCAAGAAACATGTCTTTTTTGGTGTACAGAGTGACATTTCTGTTCACTTTTGCGTCTCGTATGATCTTTTCCAGCAGGATGTTAAACTGAGCACACGACAAACTAACACCTTGTCTAAATCCTTGTTCGGCATTGAAGGGCTCCGATTGGTCCTTTCCGACTATACCTGCTGACCTTGTGCCACTTAGTTATCCTGCATAGTCGTATTAATTTTGCAGGAATACCTCTGTACGTATAGGGCTGTCGAGTGCGGCTTTATAGTCGACGAATAGGTGGAATGTGTCGATGTGTTTTGGTAGGTCTTTTCCAGGATTTGGTGCAGAGTGAAAATCTAGTCACATAATGAATGTATGCTCCAATAATGTCATTGACCATTACCTTCAGTCGTTCACACAGCACACGGGATATCTCTAATTCCCGTATAGTTTGCACATATCATTTTGTCTCCTTTTTATGCACGGGACACAGGATACTGAGATTCCAATCATTGGACATGCATTCCTCTAGCCAAATTGTACTAATCGGCTGGTACATGCTCCTGACCAGCATCTGACCATCAGTCTTCAATAGTTCTGGTAATCCAAAATTACAAAACTGGCAATCTGTACTCTGAATTCAAATAATACAAAGTATATCTTTTGAAATTTTTTACTTATTGTTCAATATAGTATAAAGGTCAACCATTCTTCTATCAACTTCTTCTGACTATGTCTTCCCGACCGGTCATAATCAAAGCCATCATGTTTATTCTTTGACCAGATCCTCTTCTTCATATAAATTTCGATAAAAGCTGACAAAAAATTAGTTTGTCCCTTTGATCCCCAAAATATTAACTAAGGGATCCTTTTCAATGTTGTCGTCTAATTAAAATTTCCTTTTTTATACCCTCAGCGTTA
The DNA here is from genome assembly GCF_032173495.1 of Musca vetustissima. Lineage (NCBI taxonomy): Eukaryota > Metazoa > Arthropoda > Insecta > Diptera > Muscidae > Musca > Musca vetustissima. The sequence continues at coordinate 171,633 of NW_026879941.1, forward strand.
TGGCTAATGTTACGACAAAAATGTGCCTCATCTATATAAGTATTGTTTGTAGACCCCATATTTCTTTTGACCAAATTCATTTTAGACAATTTGTGGTCGATTTACAAATGTCCGTCCGTCTGCCAGGCCGGCTGGTACAATAATTCTCGAGGAGAGTAACCGATTTCATCTAAACGTTGCACATCAAATATTTTTTCAAAACTTATTTCAAGTTCAGAGATGACATATATCGGTTCATTCCTTCTGGTTGTAAACTCTCTGATGTTTAAATTTTCACCAATTAAAGTAAATAAAATTCACAATATTATGTTTAAACTAAAACTACTGCAAAAACGACCATCATATTAAAGCGGGATAAAGGGGTAAAATTTTCGCATTGCCTACGATATTAGTTGCAAATCTTTGAGAAGTTATACATTCCCTTTTCTTCTTCTTGCACGACTTTGGTCACGCCTGATTGCCTACAAAATATATGTCCGAAGAATTTGTAGTGACTATACATCTACAGCATCCCCACATTTTAACTAGACACTGTCAGCTGGCAAAGAAGCAAGGAGTAGGCATGGAAGTGACCTATACACGCACCATACACCCTGACAACGTATAAAACATAAATCAAATAGTTTCTGTTGCCGTGTCCATTGCAGCAGCGATTGACCGACCAACTACCACCACAACAAACACCCACAATTCTTCGAATGTAACACTTTTCTTTCTCAACAAGGATTATGATGGAGGCGTTTATGAAAAAGATGAACTCGGCCACAATTCTTGTATTGTTGTAATAGTGTGCGTGTTTTTAATAATAAACTTAGTAGGCGTCAGTTCAGTTCGTGTTCGACGACGTTCGACTTTATTGTTTCTTCATTTGTTCAGACGATGGTGCAAAAAAGTTTTTTTTTCTTCTCACAATTCGAACAAATCTCACTTTGAGGCTTAACAGAAATAAAAAATACACTTTTATTAGCATCATGTACGGTCAATATTTATCTAATGTACATAGTTTCTTTCTTTTGGTTCTTGCAATATCCGTCGAATGTTGTTCAGATGAAATAAATTTGAAATTTTGTAAAATCAAAAAAGGAAGTAATAAAACTTTGTGTCAAGGTAAGAGAGTTTGAGAATCTTTTAAGTTTTTGTAATAACATTTTGTGCGCAAATGATTATATTGGTGAGAATGACATTGAAAAGAAATAATAATTAAAAAACTTGGGACCTGCCGAACTTTTTTGAATTCAAAAATACGTGTAATTGACGGAAACTACCCTGCAGTTTCACAGGTATTGGCTGGCAACTTTTCATCGACGATGAATTTTCATCTACTACATCACCGGTTATATTAATGCTGAGTGGTAATTTGGACCTTAAAAATGTAATCAAATTTTCAACTACTTGATTATGTGACCTAAGTTATATTTGATTGGTCCCTCCTTTAATTATACCGATCGTCATATCTTGACTAGCTGAGTCGATATAGACATGTGTGTCCGTCTGTCCATTATAATTTGTAAACACGATACAGGCCACAGTTATGAACCAATCTTCACGAATGTAGGATGTGTTCTGGCCAATGAAGACCCCTATTGTTTTTGGAAAAGATCGGTTAATATTTAGGGGATGAAATGGACCAAAAACTTTATTCTTGTTGATTTTTCTGGTCGCTCCAGAGGCCACAATTATGATCCAAACATCGCGATTTTTTGCACGGAGAAGGGGATCGGGGCAAAAAATAAGTATGTCTGTTTTGATAAACATCGGCCAATATTTAGCGGGTAAACTGAACCCTGACTTTTGTGTGAAAAATTATAAAATTCCTATTATATGGGGTATATATTTGCACCTGAAGGTCCTAGACCCAAGACGTTGATAGTATGTTCAAGAGGAGTGGTTGACCTTTAAATTGATACCAATTTTATTGTCGTATTTACTCGGATGCGGGACTTACACATAAATATTTACGGGTGCTTAGGTATTCATATATTATTTAGTTACTCATTACCACACTAGAGGCCCAAAGTATAGCCCTGATCGCTTGAAATTTTCCATGAGGTTCAAGTTATGGTCACCGACAACGCCTATAATTTTCTGTGATGACCAGATAATACTTTTGGGATGAAATGGACCGAAAACTTATTTTTTGGTTTTTTCCGGTTCGATCTATAAGCCAAAATTGAAAGCCGAACATCACAACACAACCCACGGTGAAGGGAATCTGAACAAGTGATTAGAACGGCTGTACTGAATATTTGTAAAAATTGTTGACCTCTAGTCGGTCAAGAGGTTGCAAATATCGCGAAATATTGCCCAAGCTCAGAATATAGAACCACAGAAAGTTAAGGCTGTGTAGGGTATCATATGGTCGGCCCCGTCCGACTATACTGCTCCGCTCACTGGTTTTAAATCTACTATTTATGTTTTTTTGCTTTGTTTAGAAATAAGACCACTTTTAAATTAAAAGTGGTTAAAATTTAAATTTAAAAAATGAATGATGTTTTTTACCACCATCACCAAAGCGGCTATCGTCTTATTAATTTCGTAGAAGGATGTTCACGCGGGGTCGCCAACATTGAGGGTTTTGTTTTCTTTTTCGTTGCTTTTCGATAGTACTCGGAAACGCCCTCCGAGAGTGGGCAACTAACCCGACGCTTCAAACATTTCTTTTATAGTTCTTATGGGTGAACTCGCGGCACATATCAGTTTACTATTTCAACGAATGATGAAAGTAGCTACCCCAGGTGACAGCGCGAAGAGGTCAGTGTCCACAATTGAGATGAAAGAGGGATCAATAAAAGCCTCGGCTTCGTTATGTTAAAGTCAATCATAGCCGTTGCTTGGTATCTATCATTCCCTACAAAATAATGTTCAGTTAATTTTTAATATTCTGTTTAAAATATATTTGTTTAATTGTATCATATTTTCAACATATATTTTTTATTTTAAAATTTCAAGGCCTTATAGCTGCAAACGTGTTTGTAACAATGTCCTTGTTCTCGAAGTTAAAAAATTAATACTGTTTCACATCTTCTATAAAAAACAAACCGAACATAACCCACCCAGAGGCACGTATTAACTTAACAAATCGTCTAACAACATTTCCACTAAATTTGAGAAATTTCGAGGAAAGCAAACAAAACAGCTTGGAAAGGGCAAAAATCAACACAAATGATGAATGAAACACAGAGAGAGAGCACAGAAATGGTAAATGTTGAGCTGAAAAAATGAAGAAATATTGAAAGCAAGACAAACAAAAAACTTCTCTTCTTCTCGTTTACAAATGTTCTATTGTTGCTTCTGTTCCTTTAACTTCCATATATGATGCTTTATATACTGACAGATAGATATACACTGTACAAAAGTCCATCAACAGTGATAGCAGTGGGTGAGTGAGCGAGTGAATGAATACGTGTGTGTGGGTGTCGTAGTTGTTTTTGGAGTCTGTGTGCTCTAAGACAGCCACTTGTATTTGGCGGTGACTTGTGTATACAATTTCCTTGATTTGACTTCTGCAGCAGCAGCAGGAGCAGACATTTCTAAACATGACTTATGACCACTACGTGATGCAACATAAAAATGCCATTACACACGTTACGCTTTAACTAAAAGACATTGCCACTGTCACTGTTGCCGTTACAACCAACTACATCTGATTGTAACACACCGATACAACATGGGTATCACTGCTTTTGTGTTTGGGAACAAAAGAAATGAACGTTAGAGAGACAGAACTGGGATGAATATCAGTCTCAAAATAACAATTGGCGAGGGCTAGGAAGAAGGAAAGATATGCATGTGTGTGCGTACGTACGAATGAACGAACGTACGTGTATGTACCGTGCAATCAAATATACGTCTTAACATCACTTAAGAAACACACTTAACGCAAACATCTATACCCGGTAGGAATAGTTTTCAAGATTTTGTACCACCAGATTTAAAGCTGGGTGTCAATATTTTAATACGATTTACGTTGACTTTGTACAAAAACGGTTTCAGATAATTTGGAGTTGATTTGTCCAGTTGGTAGGTCGGTGAAGAGAGTATTAAATTTTACCAAATCTTGTAAAATTAATCCTTTACCTTAGAAAGTTTTAACATTTATTAGCAAGTTGGAATGAAGTTTTCGATTCATGTTTGTGCATCGTAATGTTTTTGTTGGCATAGGTTTAGTCCCAGGACAACGTTAGGCCTCACACATCTACAGTGTCTCGCCAGAAACTTCAGGAGCTTGATTGGGAAGTTTTATTGCAGCCGCCATACAGTCCGCACTTGGCACCAAGCGATTATCATCTTTTTCTTGCATGATAAAAAATTGGTATCTAGGCAGGATTGTGAAAATCGACTACTAGAGTTTTTTCCAAATAGAGAGAAGGATTTCTATTAACGAGGCATTATGAAGTTAGCTTTAAAATGGCAATAAATCATACAACAAAACGGTGCATAAATAAAGACCTATAGTTCATATAAAAATAATGGATTTTTTTCCCAAACTAATATTAATTTTGGACCAATTCGAATATTCCTAATATGCCGATACTTGGACTAAGACTGATAATTTTTGGTACTGAGAATCTCAAATTTAAAATTCCAGATATTTTAGTTGAAAAACTTGCCGAGCTCCCCTAAATTCCGAAATTTTGTAGGTTCCATTTCGTAGGTGCTACTCTAAAAAGAGGACGAATATTGAACATTTTTTGGTGCAAACCTTTTATTCTGAACAATACATTACAATATATAAACTTAATGGGGGTCAACTTTAAATACTTGGAGGTGTTCTAAATGGAATGACAAACCTGACCTTATGGTGGCTAATAACTTCAAAATGTCCAAAAGGTTGAACTATTTTTGTGTATGGAATATCAAAATATGGAACATTACCACAAATATGCTAGAATATGAGGGTTATTTGAAACATAAAACTATATTTAAAATTTTGTAAGAGTTAGTTTTTGACTTCCAAGAAAACACAATGTCGACACTTTAAAATACGATAACAATGTGCGACAAATTTGTATTTTTTTGATAATTACCGAGAAATTCCAACAGATTATGAAAGAGGGACTAAAAAAAGAAGACACGTGTATCGGCGTTTTGAAAGTTTACGTCGGGATGTAACCTAAAAAGGCGGGGCAATATTCTCCCTTTTCAAGAATTTTGATAATTTTCGAATTATGATTTCTTGAAATCCTTGCATTTTAGGTATATAGTGTCTTCGGCAATATTACTGACAAAATATCGAGGAATATTTTGGTATGCAACTTTAAACCTCAACCGACTCATTAAAGGGGTATTTCGGTTCCTTTTTCCAGGAATGATTGAAAACTCATTCAAAACGGGGTTAAAGCTGCTCAAAATATTCTACAGAAATGTTCGCCATACAGTTTTACTATAAGTCTCAGGATAGACTAAAACTCAAAAATCAGCCTAAACGTTAATAATCTTAAAAAAACAAAAACTCATTTTAGTGTTAATATTGTACTTATTACTAGTTTTTACCCATTTTTCCCACAAGGTGTCGTTTTAGAAGGATAGTATAAGGGACAAAAATGTTCTCCATCAATTTTTAGCATAAGTCACTGAACAAGAGAAATCTGTATATATAATGTATATACCGATTATATAGTCATACATTTTGAACCAAATATTCAAAATGTTTTTGTATTTTTTTGTCAAAGACATTTCCCAGTATTTTTTCGACTAAGTGCATTAAAGTAACATGAAACTTGATTTTGGGTATATAATGTCAAAGAATGAGTTTTCAATCACTCCTGGAAAAAGGAACCGAAAAGACCCCTTTAATGAGTCGTTTGAGGGTTAAAGTTGCATACCAAAATATTCCTTGATATTTTGTCAGTAATATTGCCGAAGACACTATATACCTAAAATGCAAGGATTTCAAGAAATCATAATTCGAAAATTATCAAAATTCTTGAAAAGGGAGAATATTGCCCCGCCTTTTTTGGTTACATCCCGACGTAAACTTTCAAAACGCCGATGCACGTGTCTTCTTTTTATAGCCCCTCTTTCATAATCTGTTGGAATTTCTCGGTAATTATTTTTTGTGTTGCACAGTGTAATGAATCGAATTTTCGTAACAGGCATGCCAAGATATCGAAGGGAAATAGGTGGCGTTCAGAATTAAATTTTCCTGGTCCAACTGCCTAATTTCTTTGTCTTCGCCGAAGACCCAAAAGTTCAAAATATTGGAAGATATAAGCGTATCGTGTCCCTGAAATCGAATATTTTTGGAAAGTGAGCAATTTTTGCAAATTGTCATAATGAAGATTTAGTGTTAGAGTTATTAAATGGCCAACCTCAATTTTGAGATTAGATAACTATAGACAGTTTTATTCGAACCTATGATCACCAAAAGGAAATTTAAACATTCTCTACTTTGTTACATAGTTGTTACCTCGAATAGAAATTGCATATGAGAATTAAAGCATAGCTTAAAATATCTCAAATTCTACACTTAATTGTAAATTACAAGACATTTAAAGCATAACAATATCTACATATTAATTAGGTTGTGCATTGGTATTATGGATTACATAGCGTTTAATTACTATGCATACTGTGGCAGTATAAAGGGTAAAAAATCAAATCCATGTATATACTATATGACCAAACTCGATAATGTATTTTAATAATTTCTTCAAATATTTATCAGGGGATGTAGCTCAGATGGTAGAGCGCTCGCTTAGCATGTGAGAGGTACGGGGATCGATGCCCCGCATCTCCAGTGAAAATTTTGGATATTGTTACTGCTTTCAATATCACAGAAAAAGATTTCAGTATTTAAAAAAATATATATTAAATCAATTAGAATTATCTGGGAAAAATGGGCCCCTTATTTTTATCGGTATTCGTATTTTGGACACGCATTTCCAGTAACAATATTGCATATTTGTAGTGCTCCCAATGGCAGTTCCAGCGGATCGTTGTTCGAATTTTGTTTTTTATATTGAATGGCTCAACAGAAATTAATGACGGTTTTACTTGTAAAAGTGATGAATTTTACTATGCTTTAGTCCATTTGTTGTACGGCAGAAGAAGTTCACAAAAATATTGATCGTTTGGTATAATGAAATTCCATATGTGAATTATAAACTATGAATAAAATAGCCCTACAACTAGCAATACATATTAGGTGTAATTAAGCCGATGTGCCCACCGTTTTATAAATGTAACATTGTGCGCATTTCCAGTATAGATTTTGATCATTACAATACTTTCTAGATTATATTTCAACATTTTAAATATCAAGTTGTTAGGAAAAAGTACCAAAGTCGCACGGGGTCCACTAAAACTTCTTACGAATCATATTGCATCCCCTAATAATACTATATACCAGAGTCATATATATATATATATATAATTGAACTAAACTTAACACAAGCCCATCTATACTGATTATATATTTTTTTTTGCGTTATTGACATTCAACCAAACGAAATTTTATGGAAGCTATGTCTAACCGATGTAACGCAATCATGTCATTTTCAGTGTTACCGTTCGATAAAATTTTTCTATCAATAATGTCCGTAAAAATGGGCCAAAATTCGATTTTCCGTCCAAAATTGGAAATTGAAATTAGTAGCATGAAAATGGATTGAAAAGACTAACCATCGGACCAAATTGAAAATTTCTTTGTTTTCCGTACTAAATCTAGTTCGAAATGTCTAAAACGAAATATTGGTCATTTTTATTGACCGATATAGTTTTCTCAAACCGAACCAAAACAAAATATTTGTTTGGTTTAAACTACCAAGACTACTTTCAACTTCAAAATTACAACCTGAATTTGCATATGCGAATTATACACAAAGAGTAAAATGGTCTCAACGAAAATACAAACCAAATAGCAGTTCATTAGGGCACATTTTAACAATTCAATACATGAATTATTAATACATCGAAGATAATGCATGAAGAGGGTTAATTGCAAAGCGTAGCGAGCGCAGTTTATAACTAAGTACGTGACATAGTTCAATGTAAAATATCGGGTATAGTTATATAAAAAAAACAATAAAATATATATTTTACAAAAGTTAAAAACTGCCACCAGGGGATGTAGCTCAGATGGTAGAGCGCTCGCTTAGCATGTGAGAGGTACGGGGATCGATGCCCCGCATCTCCAGTATACACTTTTGTTATCACTTGTCTGGTATATTTAGTCGGGGGCAAAAGTTGACTGATTTTGCTGATTGTGTGAAATCAGCTAAAAATCGATTTCTTGCTAGTGACCAAGGTCGAACTTCGTTTTTACAGAATAATGCAAATATAGTGAGTATTGAAGTACTGGCTTCTTGAAGGGTGAAGAATATGTTGGCGTAAAAAAATGTCCTACCCTATAATCGGTATTTTCAAGGTTTTAGCCGCATTTGTACATCGAAGTGGATGTAATTTGGCATTACGGTGTTTTGACTAGTGAAAAATATCATTGTATAATATTTTCGATATAGACCCTCTATTCAATGCAACCTCATAAAGGTGCCGCCTTTATGAGGTTGCATTCCAGTAGTGTTGGCGGTTTATTTGGGATACCATTTGTATTTTGTTTTTGCAAAATAGTCAGGCTGAATCCCAATTTTCCCAGAATATTATAATTACAGGTTCATGTTTTTAAATAGCAAGCATACAAAGGTTCTGCTTAGCTTTCGGTATGTTGAAGTTACTAGCCCAGTTTTACAACCCGAGTGTCTAAAAATTGGTGCGTATCTTTTACAAAGCCAAAAACACAATTTTCGATAAAGTAGTCTTGATTTAAATGCCTCGGTTGTTTAAAGAAATTTGGAATACACACCACATTTGGAGGGTACACAAAGGTTGGCCGGTCTAAATTAACCTCGATTTTACTTGTTCCTAATTATTAAGAGATTTCTTTATAGGCTCCGAGGGAAATGTACTACATTTTCCTGTAGACATTAAAAAAAAAGAAACCATGGAGTCCTCAAAATAAGTCAAATCTAATAGTGTCACAAAAAATCATACCTAAAATGATACAGTAATGAACAATTTCGCATATAATAAATTTGCATATGCGAATTATAAGCACTAACAAAAATTGCCTTTTATTAAATAGTATACCAAAAATATAATATTTAAGTGCATTTAACCGTACTTGCATATTAAATAGGTTTTACATTGGCCTTAACTTTATGTGTATGGATTAAATGGTTAATTATAATGCATAGCGCAACATTACATTCATACGTGCAGCTGATCGAAATAAACTAAAAAAACTATTTACATAACAAACTTTTAAAACTAGACAAATTGTTTTTTGTTTCGAACATTTAAAAATCGTTATCAGGGGATGTAGCTCAGATGGTAGAGCGCTCGCTTAGCATGTGAGAGGTACGGGGATCGATGCCCCGCATCTCCAACTATATCTTTTGCGCGTTGCCTACTATCAATAGAACTACAGCCTATTTTTGCATTTTTATCGAATTTATAAAAACTCTGCCTACCAACATATTAGTTTTATAAAATTATTCTTTCTCAATAAGGTCTTATTTTAAAAATTCTGTTTTTCCTACCGGGTATTTCCACTTTAGAACAATGTATTTGGTTGGAATACATCACGTTATTATTTGACTGTTTCTGCTGCTGATACTGATTGTTATGTTCCTGCATAGATGGTGAATGTTAGTGTGTGTGTTTTTGTGTTCCTGACACTGACATTTGCTACAAGACAGAAGTTCATTTATTTTTCACCTTCACATTGCAAAATGAATTGTTCTTATTTCACACACATGTATGTATGGATGCATATATTCTTCAAATTACATATTCAATGGCAACTTTAATTTAATAAATAAATTGGTTCATATACATAGGTTGGTCTTAAATATATTTAATACATTTTTGAAGCACTTAACACTGAAGGATCTGTCACTCTAAGAAAATTGGAATACCAAACAACAGACATTCAGGTTGAATATTAGACTACAGGCATCAACGTATGAAGCGGAACTATTGAAAATAATGTACATATTTTGGGAAACATTTTTTGTATTTTTCAGGAATTAAGTTGAACATGAATCAATATCGAAATAATTCTGCAAAACATATTTTTATATTAAACCCAAGAACCCGGAATGCCAAATTATATCCACTTCAGTGGTAAATGCCGCTATAAGCTTCAAAAATACCGACAATGGCGCGGTACCTTTATATACTTTCTTCAAAGAACTCGGAAAACCAAATTTCAGCTACTTTGGAAGAAAATGCGTCTAAAATATTAACAATGGTAAAAAATAGGAACCTATAAGATATCTACAGTGTTTTCAACAGAGAGACGAAAATTGTTAGGTCGACATCGAATTTGCGAAAAGAACGACAAATGGAGATGGAGGATGTATGTAAATATTACAAGTATTGTTGAAATAGCTCATTATTTTTACTAATGAGGGTACAACACTCTCTAGCATATAATTTTTAACATGGGCCCATGTTTCAAAAAAATCACCCTATATCGAAAATATCCCGATTTTATATTAATTTGATATTAATGACCCTCCTTGCAATTAATATATTTTTGACATTTAGCGGCTCTAAATTGTAGTTGAAATTCAAAAGTTACTCTGGAGATGCGGGGCATCGATCCCGTACCTCTCACATGCTAAGCGAGCGCTCTACCATCTGACAAATACAACTCGGTATCAGCAGGGATAAATTATATGATATCCAAAAAAGTAACAAGTGAAAAAAACGTTAAATACCCTCCATCATAGGTATGCTGACAGATACTTCCAATGAAAATATAGGGAATATACCAAAAAGTGGGCCTATACTGATATTTCTACGAATCGATTTATGTAAACCATTACGTACACCAAATTTCAGCAATTTTTAATGAAGATTTTTCCTAAAATCTGAAAACCTCAAAACATGGACTGATACTGATAACGCATGGTAGAGTATAAAATCCTCAAACTACAGTAATTTACATTACAAAGTTATATGTGACCATGTATAAAGGGGGACCAATATGTATTACATAGTGTAGGAATTAGCGAATATCATTATATGAGGGCTATGCCCAATTAGTGGTCAATATATGCCAATTTCGAATCACAATTTTTTTCTGGCCGATATATTTCATCATCGTCAGGTTCGCGTATTTTACCACGATTGCCGTAGATAGGGAAATGATTACAACCGATGGCTAAATCGTCTTAGAATCTCATACTTTGTAGGGTAAAAACTGACTATTTCGAGTAAAGTCTATCCTATGGTAGAATACGCCTATACGGGGACAACCCCAACACACGGAACTAATCAGCTAACTATTTTAATATAAAAAAGGGGTTATATCGGAATTACCCCTAAAGAGGTGGGGGCGAATATAAATAATTTTTTGTAGCGAGATTTGTTGCCATATGCGACTACAATATACCACATTACAGCGCTCAAGAACTCCATAATGCTGAAAATTGGAGTTACCCTTATATGGTCGCTACACGAAAAAATGACCTATATTTATAATTTTTAGTGGGGTAATTTGGTAATCAATAAGAGCCCAATGTACCAAATTTCAGTGAATTCGGCCGAAAAGCGCGCTCAAGAAGCCCAAAATATGGAAAATTTGGGGTAACCTTATATGGGGGCTATGCCTAGACGTGGACCGATATATCCCATCTTAGGACTTGACTTGCCTGCAGACAAAAGACTCTATGCTAAATTTTGGCGATCTACCTCAATTCGTGTAGTTGCTAGATTTATTACTACAGACAGACGGACATGCTTAAATCGTCATAGAATTTTACGCGGATTAATAATATATATATTTAATAGGGTCGGATGAGTTACGATGAGTTACAAACGGAAAACCAAAACTAATATACCCTCCATACTATGGTAGAGGGTATAAAAACATTATCTTTAGATCCTAATATAATAATTTTTCTTTTATAATTTCAAGGTTTTCAGTCGCGTCCAGCCCAACTGGAACCATTTCCTTTTCTAATTTTTTCAATAATATTGTCGAACCATAAACTAAATAATGCTGCTCTTTAAACATTTCAATACACAACAATTGGGTCTTTTAAATCAAAAGTTCGAAACAATATTGATCTCATTGGCCATAGACGAGGACGGTCATGAAACACCAACACACATCTCCGCCAGCCAATTACGTGAGCAAATCTTCTCACGACTCTTTACCGATTTTTTTATATTGCGTCTGTAAACTTTATGTTCCGCATTGTTTTTTGTAAGTTCGAAAAAAACTCTGTGATTTCCGTGTTATTGTTCTTGTTGTTGTTACAATCTTATTTTTTCACAAACAATTTTTTGAGCTTTCATTAAAAAGTTTTATGACTTCATTTGCTGCCAATAAGAAGTAGTCGAAGAACAAGAACAACAAAAAGTTTAGTCTATCGATGACGATAGGTGCAAATTACCAAACAAACCTCGTTCATTGTCTTACCCCGGACCTTATTGGAATTTTCAGACTCTTAAGTGGAGTCAAAGCCCATGACCCGGTCGGGGTTGTTGGTGGTGCTTCTTCACTTCTGAACGTCGAACAAAACAAACAAATGTTGTTACGTTCGTACTAAGGTTGTCTAGCTACTCCATTTAATGCGTTGCGGGTGAGCGGGCATTCGGTAGTGAATTCATTTCATTTGAAAGAAAACATTTACCTGTTCTATGGAATTGTGGTGATGCGATTCCATGGTAGGTGTTAGTCTGCGAAATAGTGAACTACATGATTGTATGAACAATAAATGGAGAAAAACTTTGAAAAACTCTACCACAACAAAACAAAGCGAAAACAACAATTTAGTTGTAATTCATTTCGTAACAAAAGAAGAAGCTGAGGAGGTAGAAGCAGAACACTTAATAACTTAAGCGTTATTGCGTGCAATGAAATTTGATGCCCATTCATAAAAAAGTTTTCACTAAAGTCGTGACTGCGCTGCTACTTATTGTTGCTGCTGTTCTTGTTATTCTAGAGTTGTTGTGTAGGTGCAATATAATGCCATTACAGAAAATGGATAGGATTATTTTTAATAAGATTTACAATGTAATATAAGATTATACATTTGCGTGAAAAAATATTGTCAAGATTTGTTGTGATTTATTTGAGGTGATTATATGCGGCGGACATGTACAAATTGAGAATTAAAATGAAACTGCTACGGATACGGTTCAAAAAAAGACGTTAATTGTGATAACTCTTTATAAGGAACATATATGAAGAGAATCTCTGAATGACCCTGAGCCTTACGAAAAAATAGGGTATATGGACATTACTACAATATCGAACACTTTTTTAAAATATATTTTTTGATATAGGACTCTGGGCTATATCAAAACATGAACCTCAATTGATTATTTTCAGCCTAAATGTAAGGGTTTCCGTTGTAATATGTGTCTTAAACCCCCAAAATACTAAAAATAAGGCGGGACCTTTAAATATGTAAACCATGGAACTTTATTGGGTTTTTTTCTGCATAGATGTATGTCAGCTTCCGAAAAATTGGAATGCAAAAATGAAAATAAGGAGACTTATGACATCAGGTTGGTAGTAATATTGGTCAATAAGATTCCGTGCCGGATGGTGCCATCTCTATTGATCGTGAGCATATAAATCTACTACATTTCCATGATTTCACTACTGAGCATAACTATCTGAAGACCGAAGTTAGACAATAATGAATGTAGCTAGCGCCGATGGTTATATCAGATATAATAAATATTTGTTGGTCGATGAAATCAGTAGAATGTCGACGTCAAAACCTATGGCTTAACCATACCATCGATTCAAGGTCAGAACATTCTATATTCAATAATTTCCATGTAAAATCGATTTATGGCGATGCCCGTCTTTGTAAAGGTCATAGGCGCTATACCGTGGGGAATGGGACCTGGCAGATAAACATTCGCAATGGAAATGATCCCGTTGGTGAGCTCTTCTTCATATATTGGCATCGTCCTTGCCCAACATAGGTATTTTAGAATACAGAAAATTGGCTTAATAGCAAGCTCCATAAAATTTCCAAAGTTTTTACTCGAGGAAAGGTAAGAACTTGTACAGTCACAAAACATTTTGAATTCTCGCCTGACATTGTCTTTGTATACATAACACTAACATATACCCACTACTTCATGAGCGAATGTGGGAAGTATTTAAAACCGTTAAAACACGTAAGTACAACTTCCCATTACAACCTACATCATGTAATCCTTTTGAAATCATGTCAATTTCAGGATTCCAGCTCTATCGGTTAACTTTTAATCCAAAGTGTACCAAATTTGGTGCCATGTAGTAGACATTTCCAAAACTTTCTATCTACCTAATCCAACACCCTATCGGTTCAATCCCAGCTCTATCGGTTCACCTAAATCCAAATTTGGTACCATTTAGTACACATTAGTACGAATTTCCAAAACGTTCTACATAGCCCAATCCTACACCCTAACAGTGATCCTAACTTCAAATTTCAGGATTCCAGCTGTATCAGTTCATCCAAAATTCAAATTATACCATATCTAGTACAATATAGTACCCATAAATTTCCAAAACTAAATCTATACCCCAATCCTACACTTCAACTGTAACCTTATTTCCAAATTTCAAGGTTTCTAGCTCTATTGGTTCACCTAAAATTTAAATTGTACCATATTTAGTACACATTTAAACGAATTTCCAAAACTTTCCACAAAGCCCAATTCTACACTCCATTAGAGATATTAACGTCAAAATTCCAGCTCAATCGTTTCACTCAGATCCTTATTTGGTACCATTTATTACAACTTTCCAACAGGTCATGTAACATAAGTACAAAATGTACATAAGTACAAAATTTCCATATTTTAATCCTACTGTAATGTTAATTTAAAATTTTAAGATTCTAGCTCCATTTGTGCCTCCAATTAAAATTGTACCAAATACACGATTTCAAACCCACCTCCTTATATCGACCCTATTTATCAACCTTAATTGGTATTCCAAATTTCAAGTTTTTAGCTCTATCCATTCACATGTTACGAAATTGTACCAAATTTAGTACATTTTAATACTTTTGTATACTTATAGTTGGAATGTCCAAAACACTTTGCTATATTTATTCTACACGCCATCAGTGAACCTCATTTAAAATTTAAGAGTTCTAGCTCTACCAGTTCTCCAAATACAAATGATATCACTTTTAGTACTTTTTAAAACTTTCTGTACCATTCTAATACGACTTTAAAAAATCCCAGCCTTATCTGTCACCTTTGGACCAGGAGTAACCTTCACTCAAAATTTCAAGATTCTAGCTTAGCCGTTTCGTCTTTGCGTTGATGAATCAATAAGTCAGTCAGCCAATCAATTTACTCTTTTATTAGTATAGAGTATATAGGTCTTTGTTTTGGAGCAACAACAAATCTCGCTTTTATGTATTTCAAAGGTCTACTAATTTGGTGTTCCCAAGTGATCTACTCCCAAAATTATTCAATATTAGTGTTGGTCGTGTACACCAACCATGGTAATGAACTTATGGTCTCCGGAGTTCTTATCTTCGATTTCGAGTGATTGCTAATGCTTGCTGCTTCATAGTACGTAATATTAGAAATGTTGAGTTAAACTATTGCATACTTTAGGGGGAATAACAATATCAAATGGCCGGCCGAATAACACTTTTTAAAGAAGTATTTTAATTAAATAGAAAAAAATTGAATTATTCTCGTTTTGTAGGATCTGTAGGGAATGTGAGTGTATTATTCACATATTGACAACTGGAACATGAATTTGTTCCCGAAGTAAATGTATATGGTATACAATTCAAGTATACTTGTTAACATAAAAACTGTGTTCGAAATAATAAACGGAAAATGATTAAGAGAAACTTAAAATCAATATTCTATCATAAATCTATAATATTTATTTGCGGAAGAACTTCTTATATCCTCTGCCATAAGGTGGCAGGGTAAAACAAAATTCTGAACATTGCAGGCCAGAATCTTAAAAAAATTAAAAATTGAAAAAAATTACGGGCTTATTGGACCTAATAAAAATGCATACAAATACATCTGCTATAAATATTATTTAACATTTGGTCTATTGAACAAATTCACGTTTTGGTAGTACTTATAAAATATGTTTAGAAAGTACTCAAGTAGTGCTTGTAGCAATCGATGAAGAAGTAAGTTTTTTTAGAAATCCACGCTTTGGTAATGCTATAAATAAAAAAAAAACAAAATTAATATTTTTTATAATTTTAAACACATAGTAATATATTTGGTAATTCATGGAAAAACAAACAGTTTTTAAATCTTCGCTTTTGAAAAACTCCAAGCATCACTAGAAAAATATTTATAAACCTGTAAGAGGTATATTTGGACCCCCATTCTTAGTTTCAAAAATCGATTTTTTTAATATAATATTTTGAAGAAAGTGATTCTGGATCTATTGCATGAATAAATTTAAATCCAATAGTTGAAGATCTTCCCTATTTTCCAGTTGATATTTTTTTTTATTTTCCTAGGTCCGCCATTTTGTCACTTTTCGCACGAAGTCTATAATTCTAGTTCATACCAGATATGTGATATATCAAAATGGCGTTAGAATTTTGAGATTCGGATGTTCATGCCCCCGTCGAAAAGAAGGACTTTTCTTTAACAAGTTGAGTGCCGTGTGTACCACCGATGATACACACTTTACTATAATTAGAGTGCCGTGGCACTCAACGTGTTAATTTATACCCTTGACCACACTTTGGTACAGGGTATTATGTCTTTGTGCATATGTTTGTAACATAGAATCACTTTCTGAGTCGAATTACGCATGTCCGTCCGTCCGTCCGTCTGTTGATGCTAAATTGTAAACAAAGTACAGGTCGCATTTATAATACGATTTGGATGAAATTTGGCATAGCTTATTTGTTTGGCCCAAGGACGAACCCTATTGAAATTAGGAAAAATAGGAAAATATATATTATCCTTGACCATAAGCGGATCTTCATGAAAAATTTCATACCCATCAGAATACGAGTACATCAACACCAATACAACAGTTTTATACTTACGAGAGCAGTTCGGAAAGTTCTTAGCCTAGCACAAAAAAGCGTGGTATAAACCGAAACAAGGTAAGTATTTTGAAAACTTCCATCTCTATTATGAACACATGTTAAATTTTATTTCGATCTGGCAACTCTTTTATATAGAAACAGGTGTTCAAAAAAGTCGCACCCCCAATTTTTTTCAATGACAGCACGCATTTCTAATTCTTGCATTGTAAAAAATTGAGGATGCGTCTTTTTCGCATTTGAAAGTCCACAGAAAGATATTTAAAATAATTCCAGTTTTGATGTTCCTAAAAACAAGTATTTTCATACGCATAAATTAATTATTAAAGTCTGAAATGTTTTGATCTGTAGACGAAATGTCTAATTACTGTAATTAAATTAATTACAAGCTCTTACATAATAATTACAAATGGAACTTACTTTATACAAACAACGTTTAAACGTGTCATATCATAATCATATACGAAATGAAATTTACATAAATATTACTATTAATTTTATGAGTAATTAAATTGTAATATGCGAATATTTATTTAAAAATAATAATAATAATTTAAAAACAATGATTTCGCAACCCCCATCTAATTATTACACAGCCTTTTTTGTTTATATTAATAAAATAAATTTAAAAACATAATATTTTTGTTCATTACACTTATAAACAAATAATGAGTGAGTGAGCTTGTGTGTGTCTGAATTTTTGCATTGATAAAAATCATTTACAACTGTTCGAAACACGATTTATGTAAATATTGTAATAACAACACCAACAACTACACACAGACACACACACATACACCCACAACAAACCATCGGTGACAATAATCTCTGTTGATTTTGTGAGTGTTAAATTGCTTCAAATTAAAACTCGTCTACAATGTTTAATTTGTTTTAATTAATTACAACAATTTGTTAGTGTATCGTATTTGTGTATTTGAATGAACATGACAAATAATCATATGCACATAAATTCACATGTAGATTATGGTCTGGTACATGTGTAAATATGACCAATTGAATCGGACCAATCGCAAACCGCATTGACGCCGCGACGGAATTAATTAAGTGAAGAAGTAGTTCGTTCGCTCATCAGGAAATTTTTAACATTTGTCCGATGTTGTTGTAAATGTTGTTCCTGATGATGATACCGGCGTTGATGAGGTTGTTAATGGTGTTGATAGTTAAGGTGAGTGACCTGCATTTAAATGTGTACGCCGTCGTTCGCGTGAATGACTTCCATTCATCAATCCATTATTCATATAATATATAAATTTATGTATGTATGTATGTGTGCAGATGGGTGTATGTACATATATTTATTGTTTATCTTATGTGTTGAATAGTAAATTTTGTTTGAGAAGTGCACAGGTGCAATAATGCGCCGACAACAACAATCAATCAACAACACTATCATTAAATTCTATCCTTTGTTTGAGTTGAACATATACTTCCGAAATTAGCTCAAGTGCCAATAGAGGTAATGCTATGTATGGGTACGTTCTGAATGTTTGTGGATATTAAGGTGCTTCGAAAATAACAATAAGAACAGGAAAATTGTCGGCTGGGCCGAGTTTTTATACCCTTTCCATGATATCGGCCTTAAACATACCTAAAATCGACCAGGTAATTTTTTGGATAAATATATAAATATTTGTTTATAAAAAAATATATATTTATAAAAAATCCACGCCTTTGCTAGTCTTTAAAAAAATATTTTTAAACCAGTAAGGAAGGTAATAAAGGCGGACTGAGTCGACTATATGATACCCTTCACCACTTTGGGTATATTGTACATATTTATCCTAACAATTACATGTCGGAGTTCCCTTTACGGAACATACTCATTTCTTTCTGCAACCTATGCTAAATTTAATTTCCTTCGGGTAGATGTTGAATCGTCTGTGTACCCTTGGATAAATTTATTAAAACCGATATTTAGCACGCTATTCGGTACGCCGCTCTGTTAAAAATTTAATCTCAATCATACACCTGTTCGAAATACATATGGAAGCTATTGAGACTCATTCAAGTCTCAATTTGATACGTTGTGGAAAATTTCGTGTAAATCGGACAAACATTAGGAGTTTTGTGCACCATTTATGTGAAATCGGACGAATGTTTATGTATTTGTGGGAGCTATATCGAAATCTGGACCGATTCTCCTGAAACTTACCACACATCATTCCAGACTCAATTCAGAACGCTATGTCAAATTTCGAGCAAATCGGAAGTTATATAGGGACTTTGGTGTACCATTTACATAAAATCGAACGAAAATACATATGGGAGCTATATACAAATCTGAACCGATTTTCACGAAATTTAACACACATCGTTCTAGACATAATTCAGTACGCTATGCCTAATTTCGTGTAAATCGATGGATATATAGGGACTTTGGTGCACCATGTATATAAAATCGGACGAAAGTACGTATGGGGCTATATCTAAATCTGAACCGATTTTTCCCAATTTCAATAGCGTTCGTCCTTGCCCCAAATAAGTGACATATTCCAATTTTCATCCAATTCGGATCATAAATACGACCTGTACTTTGTTTACAATTTAACATGGATAGACAGATGGACGGACTGACGGATATGCATAAATCGACTTAATTCAAAATTCAACATATTCTCAAGAGCAACCATGTTTCTATCTGGTTTCCTTTTGCATGTTACAAACATATGCACAAAGACATAATACCATGTACCACAGTGTGGTGAAGGGTAAAACAATCCACGCCTTTGCTAAAAATATTTTATACAAATCAAAGTCCATGCCTTCGATTTAGTCTTAGAAATATTTTTTTAAAAAATCGAAACTTTGGTGACTCCCTAAAAAAATATGTTGGAAGAGCCTACTTTACGCTCCACCCTAATGTATTTGGCAAATGTAACATATATCGTTATTGAACGATGTGTGTATTTAGATTACACTTAATTTATTTTCAATTGATTATAAAACAATAACGACAACGCCAACGACGAAATTGCAATTAAATTCAACATTTTGATGTGTAACATTCGATTATATCTGTGTTAATTTTTAAGCGATTCAATTGAAAATAAATAAAATGTGGAGGTGGGATATGGAAGTATAAACGAGTAAAATCGACAATATAAGGCGGTAGGAGGTCGAAAATTGGAGGCTATTTACACTAACCCCTAAGACCTAGTCAAACATTTGGTTTTATCATGGCAATAATTTAAAACGGGACGTTCTGAAATTTCTAAGTATTAGAATTAGTTACACTAAAATTTTAAATCGATGTTGTCATTGGTTTGTCTTGCTGTTAAAAGGAATATATTGCCTAAAGATGAAAAATATCAAACAAATCAATGCGAATAAGTCAACCTCTCGCGTATTTATAAATATGGGATACAATAATCCCCCTAAAACTTCAAATGTTAACCTCGTATATTAACCAAATTTACATATGTAAATAAATCCGTGTTGACTGTTGTTGTTTTTTGTTTTTTTCCTGATTTCAATATAAATAAATAATTTAATGAAAAATATATCCAGCGGCCTTGCAATGGAGTGTTCATTATTATTGTCGTTTTTGTTGGCTTTAATTTCTTATTATTAGTTCATGTTGGTATGTCGGGCGGTCAGCCGGTCGGTTGGTTTCGTTGGCGCTGTCGCTGCCAATGTAAATCGGCTGTGAACACCATGTGCGGTTTTAAGTCATTAAAAATTTAAATTACAATAATATCAGCAACCCAAAAAGGATTTCAATTCACTGTCGGACACACACACTCACACCAATACATATGAACATATATGCAGATGAGTAAATCTCTGTGATTTATTTACAGCATAATTTGTGGCAGGCAAATTCCCAAGCCTCGAGAGAGAGAATGATGAAAAAATGCTCCAGCAGCCCTCTAAATCAACTAGTTTTTTTTTTCATTTGGCCGATTGTTTTTATTGTTGTTTTTCATGCTGCTGTTGTTGTTGTAATAAATCACAATGGCTTTAATTATAATTGATGATAATTAGTTTGTTAGAAAACTATGCATTTGGACACTACCATATATATACTCGTATTTATGGCTACTCACACACACACGCACACATTTATTATCGATCGAAAGAGCAAAGGTTTTTAGGCAAAATGACAATTTACACGAATGTTAATTGGTTTCGGTGGTTATGTTTTGCGTGAATTTGAAATTTGTCATTGATGAGAGTGAAAGTTATTAGAAATACAATTAAATTGCAATAAAACCAGAGTTTGTAATGAAATAATTGATGTAGTTTTTGTTTTTGCTAATTTCATTTAGAATTGTACAAACAAGGACATTTGACTGTACGGTAGAATAAATAGGATATTGTGAAAGACAGGATATGGCATGTTACTATTAATGACATGGACACATATAATTAATAGACTATTGGCAATATATTGGTCCTAGACCCATCTTTAAGTATACCGATCGTCATATATCGGCTAGCTGAGTCGATCTAGACATATGCGCCCGTCCGTCCGTCTGTCCATTATAATTTGTAAACACGATACTGGCCACAGTTATGGACCAATCTTCACGAAATTTTGCATGTAGGATGGGTTCTGGCCAATGAAGACCCCTATTGTTTTTGGAAAAGATCGGTTAATATTTATGGGATGAAATGGACCAAAAACTTTATTTTCGTCGGTTTTTCTGATTGTTCCAGAGGCCACAATTATGACCCAAACACCGCGAATTTTTGCATGGAGAAGGGGATCGGGTTAAATAATAAGCATGCCTGTTTTGATAAAGATCGGTCAATATTTAGCGGGTCAAATGGACCCTGAATTTTGTGTGAAAAATTACAAAATTTGTATTGTATGGCGTATATATTTAATCCTGAAGAATATAGACCCGAGAAGTCGATGGTGTATCGAAGAGGAGTGGTTGACCTTTAAATTGATACCAATTATTTTGTCGTATGTATAGGTGCTTACGTATTTATAGATTATTTAGTAACCCATTACCACACTAGAGGACGGAAATATAGCGCTGATCGTTTTATAATTTTCCATGAGATTCCCGGTATGGTCAACGACAACGCCTATAATTTTCGGTGAGGATCAGATAATAATTTTGGGATGAATTGGACCGAAAACTTATTTTTTGTGTTTTTGTTTTCACAACATAACTCACGGTAAAGAGTATCTGGTCAAGTACAACCCTCGTCTACTGAATATTAGAAATATTTGTTGACATCTAGTCGGTCAAGGGGGTGCAAATATCCCGAAATATTGCCCAAGTTCAGAGTATACAAACACAGAAAGTTCAATTTTCGTGGAAGTTGTGTAGAGTATCATATGGTCGGCCCCGTCCGACTATACTGCTCCGCTCACTGGTTTATATCTACAAAAATGGCCAAAAGGAATCTATCGATATTTTCTATAGAGCAATGGTCGTAAGGTTGGTCCTGTAATTTTTTTATAGCCCTTAAGTGCCATGTGCTTACAGAAAAATAGATCAAAGGAGATAATTTCTATAACCTTTAGGGACCAGTGATTTTTTCTGTTTTTCTTGTCCCAAAGAACCTATGACTTTTTCTACAGGTCTTAGAGTAATTTTTTCCTATAAAAACGGCTCTTCGATTATTTTATACAAACAAATACCCTTTTTTATAAAAATAAAAAACCTTAGAATCGTGTAAATGATTTTCTAAAGAAATAAATGAACCTATGAGTCTGTAAACTTTTTTCAATAGAAATAAATGTCGGTATTGTATTTTTTTTTAGAAATAAAAATGGCACTAAGAGTCCTGCCTATTTTTCTAAAGAAAAAATTGCACCAAGGGTTATGAGTTTTTTCTTTAAAAATTGCCCAAATTATCTGATAATGTTTTTCATAGAAATAAAATGCCCCTAAATGGCAATTGTTGTCTACAGAGAAATTACTATAGAGATCCAGGGAATTTTTTTCTATAGAAGAAATGTTATGATGTTTTTCTATATAAGAAGAATGACTCTAAAGGTTCGTGTGTTTTTTTTTTTTAATTACCAAAAGGGCCCTGTGAATTCTATAAAAAAAGATTTATTTAGAAAAATATGACACAAAAGGTTTAGTCAATTTTTTCTATAGAAAAAAAATGAATCAAAGGGTCCTGTGAATTCTTTCTATAGAAAAAACACAAATGGTACTTCGAATTTTTTTATACAAAAAATTACCCAAAGGGTCATTTGAATTTTTTTTCTATAGGAAAAAGATGACCCAAGGGCCCTGTGAATGTTTTCTATAGAAAACAAGTAAAAAAGTGTATTTGTTTTTTAATGGATAAGAGGTAAAAATGTGTCAGTCGGTGTTGACGACAGATATATACATTCTTCGAACTTGATATAGGCTTCGTAAAGGTAATATGTTGTACAAAGTTTGGCTCAAATTTTTTAGGAAAATGTATACCATTTTGTGGGGAGGTAACCGAAGGAGTGCAAAGTCTGTATGAATTCGTTTACTCTGTTATTGTTTGCACTATCCTGCCAAACAGATAGACAGACGGGCATTTATAAATCGACTTCAAATTGTCTGAAAAGGATTTGGTTCAAAGAAACGTTTAAAATCAATATTTCGATGAGACACATTTTTTGCCGTAGCAAAGTATATATACCCTCATTAGCCATATGGCTGAGGGTATTGAAAATCACTAAAAGGGTCCTGTGATTTTTTTGTATAGAAAAAATAAAATCCAAAGTCCTGTGAAATCATTTCTATAGGCACAAAGGGCCTTTGCACATTTTCCTTGGGAAAAATGGTCCTAAAGTTCTTTTAAGTTAGTTTCTGTAGACAAAAATGGTTTTAAGGTTCCTGTGATTTTTGTCTATAGAAAGAAATGAGCCATGTGAATTGCGAAATATGGCCCTATAAAAATGACGTGAATTTTTTTTCTATAGGAGAAATTGTCTTAAGAGAGGTGTACATTTTTTTATCATTACAGTTTTCCTGCGATTTTTTTCGTTGAATGGTCTTGTGAATTTTTCTATAGACAAAATTGTCCTGAGACCCTTTGAATGATATGAGAAAACTAAAATGTAGTTTTTATTTATTACTTTCTGGACCAAAATTGATTCAATTTATCTTCCTCCATAATTCCATAACCGTAAAAAATAGAGGAATAATGTTTGTAATCATAAATATATGAAACATACGATTTTATCGCAAACTTCTAGAAGCCTTTCCTATACAAAAATAATTTCATATAGAAATAAATTTCACCACAAAAGATTATTTTTGTTTATAAACAAACAAATTCTATTTTCGATATTATTGAAGGTCTCAGTCATCTCAAAACCAAAACGTGCCTGGTTGTTATAAAAATGTTGATAAAAAAATATTAAATTTAAATGGGACCTTGGGCATCGGTGTCACAAACTAAATTCATGATTTAGATAAATAATGTGGGATAAAAACATTACAAATATACATACGTCCAAAATTAGAAATATACAAAAATAAAATTTGTGGTTATGAGGAGAGTGTGTAGTGACATGTTAAATGTTCCTCCATTCGATGACATTTTTATAAGTGCTTCAAACAACTGGCTGACGTAAGAAATTACATTAGTACGCATAACAAATAAACGTCGTCTACCTGGAACGAACCTTCATAAAATTTATCAACGACAGCCTATCAAGGAAACACATTAAAACTGAAGCTGTTCATAAAATAACAATTTTTGGGGTACACAAAAAACAGAAAAAAGATTAAAAATAATGAAATCAGTAAAATAGCAATGTGGTAGCCTATGCCGTATTTTCAATTTAGAATATGAAATAATTTCTTCGCAGATCCAAAAATGTTTATGTATAGAAGATTAATAGAAAACAGCTAATCTTTTCATATGAGAGCTATCAGTCTAAAGACTTTTTCATAAAAGGCCTCCTCATACAGAGAAATTATTATCCTAGGTCTTCTAATAGAAGAGCTAAATATCTTCTAAAGACCATCTCATAAAATGACTGTAGGTTTTCTTATAGATCAATTATAGATCTTTGAAAAAGGTCTTCAGTTAGAAAATCTATAGTTCTTATCAAAGAAGGGCAGCAGGCTTCTCAAAAAGATCTATATGACATTTCATGGAAGAGCTAATATTTTGTCAAACAATAGCGACAAGTCATCTTATAGGAGGGAGAGAACAGCAAATGCTGAGAACAATTGGACCTCTCATAAACCTTATCTTTGCATAATACCTTACCTAATATGTTGCTGTTGCAATGACAGATAAAAATATATTTCTTCAAGTGCATTTGATATTAATTGATCAATTTATATCATTCATTAATATTTATAAGGGGCTTTTCTCATATTTTCGAAAGTCACAGATTTATAATCTATCGCTTACATAGATAATGAGAAAATATAGCTCTATGTTGTTCATATTTCTTTGTACTAAACTGAAATATTATTTGAGAAAAGATATAAAACATATCAGGTTGTCTAGAAATTTATTTGAACTGTAACAAAATAAAAAGTTGAGAATATTAACTTGTAACCGTAATGAATCATACATGTTTGTTGTAATGTTTTTTAATTGCATACAAACGCTAAAATTCTAGTTATGAATATAAGTACGTTAATTTTTCTCATAGAGCTGAAAAGTTGAAATAAAATGAAGAAATCAACGATCTGAAAAGCCAATCCCATGATATTCATTTTTAGATAATTCCATTCCCGCTTGTAAACTGGAAGTGAACTTAGGGAAACATCAGAGTGTAGAGAAATAAAAAATCGAAAGCTCTAAAATTATACCATTTATACATTTGATATGGACAAAGTGGAAAATCTACAACTATTGAAACAATACTCGAATAAGAAAGCTAGGAATGATTTGTTAAAAAATTCCGAAATACGAAAAAAGACGCTTGGAGAAGTTAAGCTTGCCACAAGGATCAATATTGGTGCGTAGGTCTGTGATATGGCTAAAAACTACAAAAATTGGTAACATGGAAATATAACGGGTAGGACTAGATTTGTATAAGTTCATTGGAAGAAGGAATAGAGCTTTAATCGTAACCCAGATAACGTCAACGATTTTCATACCCTCAGCCTTATGGTTAATAAGGGTATATAGAATTTGATACGGTGAAAATGTGCCTCATCGAAATATTGGTTTAAGTTCAAAAATGGGGAATATCGGTCCATTCCTTCTGGTACCTTCCCCACAAAATAGTCAAAATTGTGTTAAAAATTAATTTTATAATAACTTGCAAACGGATTATCCGATTTTAACGAAACTTTGTACAACCTATTCTATTAAACGAAGCTAAATCATGTTTGAAGATGACACTCATCGTTCAGTCCTTCTGGTACCTCCCACACAGAGGGTCAACATTTTTAATATTTATGAATGAAATTTTGTACAACATATTATCTTCACCAAGCCCAGATCATGTTTGAAGATGGGACCCATCAGTCCACACTATATCGTTCCTCCCCCACTAATTATCGAAATATTCACTTTTATAAATCTAAAATCAGGCGATTGTAATGTCCGATTAGAACCAAACTTTGCACAACCTATTATCTTTACCATTCCTAGATCAAGTTCGAAGATGGGATCCATTGTTCCACTCTTCTGGTATTTCCCACAAAAGTGGTCTAAATTGTTCATATTTATGAATCCAATATCAGGCGATTAGAATGCCCGATTTGAACTAAGCTTTGCAATACCTGTTGACTTTACCAAGTCTATATCAAGTCCGAAGATGGGAACCATTTGTCCACTCCTGCTGGTACCTCCCAAACAAATGGCCTAAATTTTTCATATTTATGAATCCAATATCAGGCGAATGGAATGTCCGATTTGAACCAAACTTTACACAACCTATTATCTTTACCAATAATAAATCAAGTTTGAAGATGGGGCCCATTGGGTCCACTATTTCTGGTACCTCCCAAAGAGTCAAAATTTTTAATACTTATAAATCCAATATCAGGAGATTGGAATGTCCAATTTGAACCAAACTTTGCACAACCTATTATCTTTACAAAGCCTAGATCAAGATTGAAAATGGGACCCATTGGTCCACTAATTCTGGTACCTCCCATTTTGAATATTTATGAATCCAATATCAAGCGAATGAAATGTCCGATTGAAACCCCCAATATCAGGCGAATGGAATGTTCGATTTGAACCAAATGTTGCACAACCTATTATCTTTACCAAGCCTAGATCAAGTCCGATGGTGGGACCCGTCTGCCCTCTTCTCTGGTATATCCTACAAAAAGGGTCAATATTATATATATCATCGAAAAAAAAAATCCGAAACATATTTAGTTAAACATATACATTATATAAAACAAATAATAAAATCAGTGTTAACTCCGAAGATCTCCTCCGCAAACCAAAGGGTGAGGATATATATCTGTCGGCAACAACGACTGGCACTTTTTTAAATGTTCATTTGGTATACAGCGACTAAAACAATGATTGGCGCACATTTTAGTATAACCTTCATTTACAGTCCCCCATTTACTCCGTGTTTAAGGGAGTTTGGGCACGATTTTCAACCAAATTAAAAAAAAAAAACAAAATAAATTAACGAAACTGTAATTTCTTTATTAACAGTATCTCTTGTTCGCAACTGTATCTTCAGGCATTAATAATTGTTAGGTCGCATTTTTAAACAAAATTATTTGGATTGAAAACAAAAAATGCAAACTATTGCTACACAATTATCTTATGATCACTTACCCTTCACAATTCAGTTCATTCGCCACAAATACCAAAATCATACTTTCTTAATTGTATATTAACTCCAAACACTGTGCGGTCATCTGAAAAAATGAAGAAAAAAACATTTGCATATTGATGTCATCAATTGAAACAAAAACTAGAAAAAAACTCTACATACTGAGAGTCAGAATAACATCACAATAAAAATAAACAAAAACAAAAAATCTAGGTACAAAAAATACAAAAATAAATAAATCTGTGCAAAGCCAGTGTTATCATGAATTTGTTAATGCTCGCTCAAACTGTTTGTCTGGTCTGGTCGCCATGTGTTGTTGTCGTTATTATTGTTGTCGCTCTTAAGCCGCACTTACGGCTTCAAATTACATTCGGTGTTTGCTGTTGTTGTTGTCGGTTTCTCGCTTTTACTCTATCATCTCAAATGAGACATTTGGGAGGTAGTTTTTTGTTATTGTGTTTTGTATTTTCGAGACAAAAACAACAAAATTTGTTTGCTTTTGTTTGATTTGGTTTTTTTTTTTGACGCGAGGTTCAATATCGGTGTCTCAAAACCGACATTACTTAAGACGTTCCTCGAAGAGGCTATTTTAGTTCGTGTCTAAGTTTTGGTGCGTAAAGACCTATCTGTGAAAATCGTTTCGTTTTCGTTGTGCTGAAACCGAAAAATAACAAATTTCAAGCAAAATGAAATCATTTGTTTTGCTCTGTGCCCTGTTCGGTGCAATTGCTGTCCAGCAATCATTCGCCAATGCCGGTCCCACATCTCATTTGGTTTGCTATTATGATGGCAATTCCTATGTCCGTGAAGGTAAATAAAATGAAATCACACACACAAATATTAAAACAGTGAAAAAATATCAGAATAATTTAGAATATTTTGTTTTCAAAATTAAGTGTTAAATATTTCAAATGGTATTCTCAAGAATATTTGCGTGTGCTTCTAAGTAATTTGAAGGTTTTCTTTGTATGACTGCATTTTTTCATTGACATCGGTTTCATTAACCCGAGTTTGGTTAGGACCTTATGTGTATATTTGTTTGTGAACAAAAATAAAAAAAAAATATTTGCTACACATGACGTGTATATATTTTGGGGGATTTTTTATTTCAATTGGACTTCTCTAGAATTTTTAATTGCAATACAGAATTATTTATAAAAATTTTAAATTCTTGAATCTGGGGGAAACTAAAGGTTATCTCTCTGTCAAACACACACATTGTCGACACAATTTCATAATCTCTGAAGGCGTTCAATTTTGTTAAGTGCCAACATTTATTATTGTTGTTGTTATTGTTAATTATTTATTAGTTTTTTTTTCTCGGAAAGAGATTAAAAGCTTTTAGTTTTATGCTAATTAGATTATCGTGAACGATGTTCAATCGTTTGTTTTGAAAAAAAATATACACATGTATACAACAATAACAAATTAATGTGGTAATATTTTGAAACAAATTAAATTGGACTGATTGTAGTTTAAAAATATTTGAAACCTAGGGTTGCAGTTTCCCTAAATTTCCGGAACAAGTCAAGTTTAGGTCCCCATATTGCAATTATATCATTTTTTGTGCGGTGGTTCACACTTCCAGTGAAATGGGCCGCCATAATTCCATTGGGACCCTTATATCTTCGCAATGATTTAAAAATTATTGGTAGTATCATAAACTGATTGAGGTCTCGATTACAAATTTAAAAATCACCGGCATTCGGAGACTGATGCTAAACCGGCTTTGGGACAAAATCATATTTAAAAAATATTGCTGGTGGATGGCCTTGAACTGGGGATTTTAGACTTTCACATATGAATATATGCCAACAGCGGCTGCGTAACTGAATCTCCTATTAAAGGAAAAGTTACATTAACATCAATTTCTCGGAAAAGAAGTAATTCTCGTAATCAGGGTCTCAGCTTTAAAAATTATACCCATATTGTCATATGGGAATGGGAAATGCATTGGTCCCTAGGGAATTTTGAAGTACGGATGTACGGACTTTCATAAGAAAAATACAATATTTATAAAATATTGTAATCAGGGCCTGAGGGACTAAATATTTCAACAGGAATTTATTTTTGGAAATATTTTATTACGGGCCGGCCGAACTTTTTATACCATCCACCATGAGGATGACATTCAAAGTATCTAAAACTAATGGGAGAAAACCCGTATTAGTGCCCAAAATTTCCAAAAATACCGACTTGGGTGAATAGTAATATTTTTAGTACGGTGATATGGCAGGTACGGTTATATGGGGGCTATCCAAAAACATGGATCGATATATTTAATTTGCAATACTAGCAATGTCTGTATCCAATTTCAGAGCTCTATGTTAAGAATTGCAATATCTATTGTAATTTAAACAGACAGCCGAAGAAGCATAAATTGACATAACATTTTATTCTGATCAAGAATATCTATACGTTGTGGGATTTCCGATGAATATTTCATGGTATTGTAAAGGCTTTGTGCAGGCCCAAGAATTTGTAACGCTGCGAATACCCCTATTGTTTTTGGTAAACATC
The DNA here is from genome assembly GCF_032173495.1 of Musca vetustissima. Classification (NCBI taxonomy): domain Eukaryota; kingdom Metazoa; phylum Arthropoda; class Insecta; order Diptera; family Muscidae; genus Musca; species Musca vetustissima. The sequence goes on from NW_026879941.1 coordinate 201,861, forward strand.
TATTGATATTTAGGGGGTTAAATGGACTTTTTACTTGTCGGGTTTTCTATTCGCTTCAGTGGCCCATTACATTAAGGAGGGGGTCGGGCCAAATAATAAGCATGCCCGATAAGTTTATAAGATGTCTAGGAGTGGTTGACCTTTAGATTGATAGCAATTATATTGTCGTATGTACTCGGATGTGGGAGTTATACTTAAATATGCTTACGCATTCATATATTATTTAGTAACACCTTACCACACTAGAGGGCGGAAATATAACGCTGATCGCTTTGAAATGTTCCGTGAGGTTCCAGAAATTTCAAAGACAAAGCCTATAATTTTCGGTGATGATCAGATGCGTTATGTGTTTGTACTTAAGTTGCGTGATCATGTTTCTCCTTATTTTAAGGAGTTTCTTGGTACTTCATTTGATGACTTCCTTAAAATGAGATGTATGTTTTTTCTATAAGGGTTATAAAACCCAAACCCCTTCCTCAGTAGTGGAACTATTTTCATTCAGTAGGTCTGTGAGAAATACTCAAATCCAAGTGCCTCGTTTGAGCCCTTTGTTAGAGAAGTCTTTCCATGTAAGGGTTGCTCGGGTGTTCAATAGTTTGCCACAGGTTTTTAAAATATTCAGTGTTTCGTTAAAATGTTACAAGAAAAAGTTACTTCAATATGCAGATGTTCATGGATTTTAATGTTTAATTTATAGCTGATTTATCCTATATTAGTTTCATATATTTTTATTTTTCGTAGGTTTCAATTTGAATTTATGAATTGATAAATAATTAATCGTTAATTAATTTTAAGCTTTTGGAGTAGTCCATGTAATGAAGTTTTTGGAATCGCTCATGGCACTTTTGGCTAGGTTCTCGTTTATGAAATAAAGTTGAATTGATAAAGTTGATTGATAATGGGATGAACTGAACTGGAAACATAGTTTTTGGTGTTTTTCGAGTGGTCAAAATTGAAAACCGAACATCACAACACAACCCACAGTGAAGGGAATTTGCACAAGTAATTAGAAGGGCTGTACTGAATATTAGTAATATTTGTTGACCTCTAGTCTGTCAAGAGGGTGCAAATATCGTGAAATATTGCCCAAGCTCAGAACATAGAACCACCCCGTCCGACTATACTGCTCCATTCACTGCTTTAATTTATTTTTTTAGTTTTTTTACTATCTATACTCTCAGGCCCCTTATATATAAATTTATAATGTCATGCTAACGAAGATTCATCTAAATTTTTTATCTAAACTTTGTGGATATCGATTATCCGTCCACACCCAGCGGTGCCTCCCTCATATCAAAGTGTTAAAATTCCATTTTAAGGAATCGTCAACTGGTGTGAGGTCTGTAGTGGTTTCTTAGAAAGTAATTAGCAGGAGACCTATACATTTCCCGACATTATTACCACTAGAAATTATTACCTTCATTAAACCTCTTCGAGATTTCGTTCCGGTATTTTATTTTCCTGAATCCACGATGGGCCGCAGTGAATTTGAAATTGCACAGATTAATTCTAGTGGACTAAATTAGAACTCCTCTATAAAAAACATTTTCTAAAGAAAATTTTTATTATCTCACTATTTAGGACTTGAAAAATAATTATTCAAATTTTTATAAACATAAATAATTTTGTTTTCTGTAATTTTTTTTTATCTTTTTATTCACCCCTATCCATAAGTCGTCGTCGTTGTCGACGACGTTTCTTTGTCAACATCACTTCGCATCGACATCGACATCACTTCGACATTGATTTGGTATTCTGTAACACTCATGCGACGATGTCGACTATTTATCTATAATATCAATAAAACAAAAAACACATCTCTAAAATTGAAGTCAGCTGTCCATTTTGTTTGATATTTTTGTTCAAAAATTTGGTTGTATCCTTCACCACACTGTAGCACGGGGCATTATGTCTTGGCACATGTATTTGCAACATCCAAATGGAAACGAGATAGACCCATAGTTACCAAATATATATCTTGTTTGAAAGGAAAAATTGTACTCTTCGAATGAAAAAAAGAATAATATAAATCCGTTATAAAGTAAATAAGTTATTCAAGTTTCAAATGGAAAATCTATGAAACCACGTTTTTCTCTATATTTACCGTTATAAAATTAATTTTCGAAGTGACCCAGAAAAACCAAAGGTATTTTTGTGATCCAGGGACTCCAACTAAGCAGAAGTGGTACATTAGAATTCTTGAAAAAAAATTTTGTTATTTTGTAGCACAGTGTAATTAATCGTTAATTAATTTTAAGCTTTGGGAGTAGTCCATGTAATGAAGTTTTTGGAATCGCTCATGGCACTTTGGGCTAGGTTCTCGTTTATGAAATAAAATTGAATTGATAATAATAATGGGATGAACTGAACTGAAAACATATTTTTTGGTGTTTTTCGAGTGGTCAAAATTGAAAACCGAACATCACAACACAACCCACAGTGAAGGGAATTTGCACAAGCAATTAGAAGGGCTGTACTGAATATTAGTAATATTTGTTGACCTCTAGTCTGTCAAGAGGGTGCATATATCGTGAAATATTGCCCAAGTTTAGAACATAGAACCACCCCGTTCGACTATACTGCTCCATCCACTGCTTTAATTTATTTTTTTAGTTTTTTTTTACTTTCTATACCCTCAGGCCCCTTATATAAATTTATAATGTCATGCTAACGAAGATTCATCTAAATTTTTTATCTAAACTTTGTGGATATCGATTATCCGTCCACACCCAGCGGTGCCTCCCTCATATCAAAGTGTTAAAATTCCATTTTAAGGAATCGTCAACTGGTGTGAGGTCTGTAGTGGTTTCTTAGAAAGTAATTAGCAGGAGACCTATACATTTCCCGACATTATTACCACTAGAAATTATTACCTTCATTAAACCTCTTCGAGATTTCGTTCCGGTATTTTATTTTCCTGAATCCACGATGGGCCGCAGTGAATTTGAAATTGCACAGATTAATTCTAGTGGACTAAATTAGAACTCCTCTATAAAAAAAAAAACACATTTTCTAAAGAAAATTTTTATTATCTCACTATTTAGGACTTGAAAAATAATTATTCAAATTTTTATAAACATAAATAATTTTGTTTTCTGTAATTTTTTTTATCTTTTTATTCACCCCTATTCCATAAGTCGTCGTCGTTGTCGACGACGTTTCTTTGTCAACATCACTTCGCATCGACATCGACATCACTTCGACATTGATTTGGTATTCTGTAACACTCATGCGACGATGTCGACTATTTATCTATAATATCAATAAAACAAAAAACACATCTCTAAAATTGAAGTCAGCTGTCCATTTTGTTTGATATTTTTGTTCAAAAATTTGGTTGTATCCTTCACCACACTGTAGCACGGGGCATTATGTCTTGGCACATGTATTTGCAACATCCAAATGGAAACGAGATAGACCCATAGTTACTTTTTAGTATATACATCAAATTATTTTTTAAGTCAATTTATGCATGTCCCTCCGTCCAAATATTTTTTTAAAAGAAGTTACAGTTCACCTTTATGATCCGAATGGGACGAAACTTTTTTTTTTGGCACAAGACGAGCCCAATTCATATTGGTCATATTTATATACAGATCCCACCATATATTTTTGTTTGCACGAAATTTTCCAAAACTTATTTAATAGAGTTGAGGATGACGTATTCTCTTCTTGACCGGACATATTTTTTTAATTTTTTAAAAAAATTTTATTCAAACACTTCATTCGTCAACAAAAATAATGACGAAGAATCTTCGACATCGTCGTCGTCAAACTTTGTTATGGAATACCAAAAATGTGTCAATAGTTATCGATAAATGTCGACAACGACATAGGGAATACCAATTTGCAAAAAACGACTCTCAACGACGTCGTTTTGTGTCGACGACGATGATTGTCTCATATATTTAAGCAATCAATATAAATTCTTATATAGACATTTTATTTCAAAATGTATTTTCGAGTGTGAATAATTGATTTTTCTTTGACGACACGTCATCATCACGTTTTAAATATATGTATTAATGTAGAGCATACATACACATATGTGTTCAATTTATCGCATTCAATTTAAATTTGTTTGTTTACTTCCGAGAAATAAATTGGCAAAAAAATATATATGTATATAATCCCACTTTAAGTATTCAACAAAAGTGATAATTAGTTACATACGTCTGTAGCTAAATGCAATAAGAGGCTTTGCTGGTATTATGAAAATGCGGCATTGTTTTGTACACACATACAATATAAGTTACAAACACAAAATAACTAGTTCAAAACAATTAAAAAACTTCGGGAAATTTGGCAAAGCTGAATCTTCTAGACCCCTAATAATGAGAAAAATTATATTCTTAAAAAATCTCCAAAATATGTCATTTTTCCTTAGTGTACATTTACAATATTTAATGAGTATGTAATTTGTGAACCTTCAAACCATTTTAAGGCAATAATAGTACATTCTTCAACCACTTTAATCCAAGAGTACCCAAGTACCCATATTTATACCGAATTAGGTGTTATATAACCTACCAATATTAAAGCACATTTGTATTACCGGCTTAGATTATTATACAGACTAAAAACAAATTTGTGTTAGAATGTCACCACCTAATACATAATTCGATATTTTAAAACCCAAATAGCTAATTTAATATGTCGCCTAATTCATTCTAATTCTAATAAAAATTAAATGTATGTTTGTAGCTAAATGTCTGGTAATGTTACAGTTAGTGTTACATTTTATTTCCTGTAAACATATCAACAAAACCTGTTTTTTGTTTTCTAATTTCTAGAAGCTCAAGTGATCTTGTGATCAACTAATTGTTGTATTTACATTCTGAATCATTCCAGCCATTCACAACGTTCACTTTCATTAAAAAGTGTTTCAGATTTGTATTGTTATTAAGCGGAAGGTGATCCAATTATAATAACAATTAACTTATGACTAAGGGGCATCAGCTATAAATAATTGTCTGAGTTTCATTTGTGGTTGTTAAGATAAAATCTAAATTTAAATATACCGCAAAAAAGTTAAAATAAACATCGATTCATGGGGATGAAAGAGTAAAGGGAGAAAATATGAAAAAAAATAATAATAATAAACAACATCTACGGTCCGTCCGACGAAACAGGCAGATTATTTATAGGTGGAACAGGGAAAACATATCAAAATTAAATATGAAGACTAACGGAATGCCATGGACTTATATGGAAACTTTGAATAAGTTTTGTAACCTTCAAGAACCCGGGGTTCCTGGAATTATAGTCACTTTTGTAAGTATTTTTTTAATCCAATGGCGGGGTATACCTATTTACTGCTCCTTCGGTTGGGAAATGTGCCTAAATTATTCAAAATTATGTACTTTACTGTAGAAAAAATGCGACAAAATCTGCAAAATGCAGAAAATGGTGGGGGCCTCTATATGAGAACTGCAACGATCGAAATTGGGGCTGGAATTTTATATGGAGCTATAGTGAAAGAGGGACCGATATATCCCACTTTCATTACAAGATAATCTGTCCTAATATTGCGGTCTCCATTAAGATTTCAACAAATTGACGGATATGACTAACTGGACCTAGCACTTTACTACTTAAAGGCGAAGATTATAGTAATTATTAGAGAATGTATTTTCTTCTTCTTCGAGAACCTTCATTATGCAAAGAATTTATTTGGGAATCTAAAAAAAATGATATTTTAGAAAATGTACGATCCGATAAATTTTACAACAATATTTTTGGAAAATCTACTATCCGATTATTCTTGAAAAATACTTCTTAAAAAATGGACTATCCAATCGATCTATGAAACATTCCTTTAACAATTTATACGCTGAGTGGTCCTTTAAAAATATTCCTTTTAAAACCGACGCACCGTTTTCTTATTTTAGTGGTCCTTTCAAAATATTATTTAAAAAAAGTAATATCCCATGAATGGAAAACTTATTCTTCTAAAAATCTTTGTGAGCTATTCTTCTTAAAAACTACAGTTTGAAAGGTCCTTGAACTTATCCCTTTAAAAATTTACGATCTGAATGGTGCTCCCAAAAATTTTATTTTAAACAATCTACGCCGTCAGAGCCCCTTGATCACACAACAAAACGGTGCATATTAGTCCCAAATCGGAAATTCCGAAGCATGTTAAATGAAGTCCTATAGTTCATATAAAACTAATGGATATCTTTTTCCGCAACCTAATATATTATTTAAAAAATCCAAGCTCTGAATGGACTTTAAAAAGTAAATACTTTTTTAAAAACATACGCTCTGAATATTGCTTAAGAAAATCTAGGTTTAAATATTTAGAAAAATATTCTAATCGACTATTAAAAGAAATCGAAGTTCTGAACGGACATTGAAAGAAGCATTTTTTTATAAAATCGTTCTTAATAATGTCGAAAAAAATATATAATATTATCTACATTCTGAATGCTCCTTTCAATTGTTTTAATCTATGCCCGGAACAGTCTTTGGAAAAATAAAAAAAATCTACGCTCTGAATAGCCTAAATTAGTTTAAAAATCTCTGAATGGACTTTGAAACAATAATCTCTAAAAAAATATACTCTGATAAACATTTAACATTTTTATTTTAAAAATCAAAAAGTGTTCTTATAAGATACCGACACTCTGACGTCCAGTGTTACAATATTATAGCTTCAGCCGTTTTTTTTTTTTTTTGGTCCCTTGATTATATGTTAGTCTCATAATGTATAGTTACTCCATGGCCATTATTTCAATGTGTTACAAATTGTTCAGATTTCGTTTGAAATTTAAAAAATGATTCAGTCATAGATGAAAAATTCGACAAAAACATTCAATATTTATTTTTCCCTTTATTCACATGTCAATAAGAAATCTCGAATAAAGCCGGGATGAATGAAAATCTTTCATTGAGGTCATAAAAATGTGTGTTATTCACAGAATCGATATTAAACATTTAACTAATGACGTCAACAATTAATTGTTTTTTTTTATTTTTTACAGGCCTTGCCAAATTGACATTGGCCGAATTGGAACCAGCTTTGCAATTCTGCTCGCATTTGGTCTACGGCTATGCCAGCATTAATCCCAGCACCAACAAATTGGTTAGCAGCAATGAAAAACTTGATTTGGATGTTGGCACTGGTTTGTATCGTACCATTACCGGTTTGAAGAAGAAATTCCCCCATTTGAAGGTGTTGTTGAGCGTGGGTGGTGATCACGATGAAGTCGATCCCGATAGCAACAAATATTTGACTTTGTTGGAATCTAGCAATGCTCGCATTCCATTCATCAACAGTGCCCATGCTTTGGTTAAGACTTATGGTTTTGATGGTTTGGATGTTGCCTGGCAATTCCCCAAGAACAAGCCAAAGAAGGTCCATGGTGGATTCGGTAAATTCTGGAAGGGTTTCAAGAAAGTATTCACTGGCGACTTTGTTGTTGACGAAAAGGCTGAGGAACACAAGGAAGCCTTCACCGCCTTGGTTAGAGAATTGAAGAATGCCCTGCGTCCTGATGGCTACTTGTTGGGTTTGACCGTCTTGCCCAATGTTAACTCTTCGTGTAAGTTAAATGTTAATATCAAAAATTGAATTCTATTGTAATTTATTTTATGTTATATTTTGTAGTGTTCTACGATGTCCCCGCTTTGGTCAACAACTTGGACTATGTCAATTTGATGGCTTTCGATTTCCAAACCCCTGAACGTAACCCCGAAGTTGCTGATTTCCCCGCCCCCTTGTATGAACTCAATGAACGTAACCCCGAATCGAATGTCAACTTCCAAGTTAACTACTGGTTGAACAACCACTGCCCCGCTACCAAGATCAATGTTGGCATTGCCACCTATGGCCGCTCATGGAAAATGACCAAGGATTCCGGTTTGACTGGTTTGCCACCAGTATCGGATACCGACAAAGCTGGTCCCGCCGGTGTCCAAACTCAAATCGATGGTCTCTACAGCTGGCCTGAGGTCTGCAGCAAATTGCCCAACAATGCCAACCAACACTTGAAGGGTGCTGATCAACCTCTCCGTAAGGTCGGCGATCCAACCAAACGTTTCGGTAACTATGCCTACCGCTCGGCTGATGATAAGGGTGAAAATGGTCTATGGGTTGGTTATGAAGATCCCGATACCGCTGCCAACAAGGCTGCTTATGTCAAATCCAAGGGATTGGGTGGTGTTGCTTTGGTTGATTTGTCCTATGATGATTTCCGTGGTTCTTGCTCCGGTGATAAATATCCCATTCTACGTGCCATCAAGTATAAATTGTAAATTTGCGCCGAACTCATGTCTTAGTTAAGATTTCTATATATCGTCGTTTCGTAAGCTCTTCATTTTTTTGTTTTGTATTTGCAAATGTATGCGTGAATAAATGTTAACATGTTATAAAGATGGTCGTTTTTTTTTTTGGAATTCGATTAATTATTCAGGGAAAGAGCTAAAGTCGGTGATGATGTGAATCATAGGGTAAACCATAATTACTTATATATGGGTGCTATATGTAGATATATAGGTGCTATATATAGATATAAAATTGGGCGAATGTATATAGGTATACCTAATCCGATGCTAATGGATATATCAATTATAAAATTTATATTTGGTTGACCTAGGACTATGAAGGTAGGGCTGAGGGTGACATTACACCAATACAAATATCACTTATTTTTTTTTAACAAATATAATTATCTACTTTAAATTTTATCTTTAGAAATTTAAACTCTTAACATCCTATTCCCATGGCCAAGAAGAAAGACAACAACACAGCTGGCAAAGAAATGTGTGTAGGAACATTGACAAAACACATTCGTGTGGACTTCATAATGGAGTAGTAATGCATACATCTATCTAGTAACACACACACACTCTCCTACATACGGCCATACCATATATTCACCATAAAGGAGATCTACTCACAACATCCGTTGCAGTGTCACATTGAGGTCAGTTAGCAATTGTTTTATGGATGACAGGACATAGCTCTGGAACAATTGCAGCCAACTTCAACTGATTTCATATCCGCACATTTATCTGAACACTCAAGCGTACAAAACACACAACCGCACACACACACAATCATTCATGTAAAAGAGCATTCCTATACATCAGATAAGCTTTGCAATGTGCTTTTGTGTTGATATCCTAGAGAGCACATCACTTGGAATTGCTATACTCCTCTGTTGTAGTTGTTGCTGTGTGTTTTTTTTGCTTTGTCTTCTTCTTTGGGGTTTTATTCTGGCTTGGCAATCATTGTTGTAGGCGTTTCTCGACTGTGAAGGAATTGGCTTTGGTGTTGTTTGTTGGTCCTGGCCATTGGTATGTAGATGCATTAGATTCCCTTTTTGGAAGTTCATTTGTTTTTCCCCGTTTGTTTTTCCTTCGTTCCATCGTTCGCTTGCCTCATATTGCCATTGTTCATATTAGGGGAGTCACTCTTTGATTTTTAGACATCCTTGTGGTGATTGTTGTTTTCGATTCACAAAAATTGCCAAAGCAACCACATGTTGGCATCCATGTCTGCGCTGCTGACTGACCATTCATTCATTCCATATGACCAAGTGAATGGCAGAATGTAAGCATCGAGGAAGATATTATTGTTACTTTTGGTCCTAGCTGCCATTATAAACTCATATGTAGCACCGTATGCATTTTTTCATTTGAAGTGCAAAATAAGAAAAAAAAAGAATCAATGTAATGGAGTTTTAAGCCAAAACTAACAGACCTAATATAGAAGTATCTATGGACATGTGTATAACTGATTGACCTTAGTAAACAATAACAGTGGGATAGGTTGGACGAACCAGAAAATGTTCATACATCCTTTAGAATAATAAGGAACGTATTAACGTTGTCATTATTACATTTGTAGAACTGTAGATATTTATCAAAATAGAACACTATATAATAGAACCCTTTACGTCATCCGCCTTAAGAAGAATGAGATAATATGTATACACTTTGATACGATCAAAAATAGGTCTCATCGAAATATCAATTTTAGGTGACTTTGGATAAAATACATTGGAGTGCATTTCAAATTATAACGCCCCAGTTTGAGATTAACTTCGAAGACGAAGAATAGGGTACCACTGCTTGCGGAACCTTCAAAACACAAAGGTAAATATTAGAAAAACAGTTGTGTCATATCATTTGATCGGAGTATCATCCCGCACAAGGTGTCAAAAGCCTGAAAATTTCTAAATATCATATGAATTGATTTCAGTATCTGATATCATTCAGCAATGAAATCCTGTATAACAGTTCACCCCCACTCTAATTTCGATATTTTGGCGATTTAGTGTGCGTTTTTCAACCAAATTGGCTGTAATTTAGTATTTGTTATTCTCATTGGGTGTGAAATCTTTACACCAAAAACTATCCATATTGACAACATTTTGGGGAGAGTCCCATATAAACAGACCCCCATTATACGGTACTTTGGGAATTTTGGACACGCTATTTACATTGGAAATCGGTGAACATAGCTCTACAAAACGTGTTCAAAAATTATTTGATTAATTCAATTATCAAAAATTTAACCGGCATTTTCGATATTCCTTATTGAATTTTTACTTTTTTCCTGCAGAATAAGCGTCCCCGAAACCTTTATATGTTATATTTAAGAACCTCTTGCTCATAGTGTAACATAAAGGATAATTTAATAAAACTGGTGTGTTATGCGACCTCATATCCAACGGGTTGTGTTCAGGGTACCGGCTGTATTCGTGAGAAGCCTCATTGATACCTTGGTAATAGGACCATTCTTTGGTAAGGAGGCTTTGAAATGTCCTCCCCTCTACAATGCCTAGCGATTCAGAAAATTAAAAAACACCCAATACCAAAATAAGCCCTTAGACTGATTATGGTATATATATATATATATATGTATGAACTCGGTTATGCCTATAAGCGGGGAAAAGACGACTTTACTTTGGTATTAAATTGAATCAACGCCATCCTAACAAGACAGGGTGAATTTCGACTCATTTAGGAGTACGGCAGTTGGCACGAATGGAATGGAGCTATACCCCAATGACGGGGACTCGTCGACAAGCCGAAATTTCCGACCGGAAGTGTGCCAAGAATGTTTCAAAAATTCTTTGGAAACCCATGAAGCACTGTACCAAGAAGCGTTATCAGATAAGTTCCCCAACATGGTCAGCGGCAATGAATTCTTTTTGTTAAATACTTCTAGGCGATGGTAAAAGAACCCCACTGTACAGTATCAGATCATGAGACAAGCACGGGACTAAAGTCAGGAGTTGTGTCAGCAACATCGGCGACTCTAGTGGTGTTCAAATCCTCCTCCACGCCTGTGGCAATGAAGAGGATAAGAATGACGGAGGAAACAACAACCATTTGCTTAAAATCCTGTTGCTAAAACAGATCTGCCTTAAGTCCCGTACATTTCAGTTGTGAACAAGAGAGGCAATCGCGAAGACGAAATCGCACCAATTTGCAAGTCTTCACAGCAGCCTTCAAGGTCTGCTCCAAAAACTTCAAAAAAGACTACAACTGAGGCGAAACTCTACATCAAATACAATTTAGTACTTGTCATGCTCTTTGTGTTATCGATGGTCTACAAATGTTGCAATGAGTATATACTATAATGAACGATTTTTTACTGCCTCCAAGAACCCGGAATGTCAACTTGTGGCCCCTTCAGTGGAAAATGTTTCTAAAAAATCAACATACCGGAAATGGGGAGGGCAATTTATATACTTAGCAGCAGCCTTATGACTGCTAAGGAAAAATGTTCCTTATCGAAATATTTGTTTTGGACTCCAACTCTATGTGGATCAAATCCGTTTCAAACAATTTGAAATCGATTTACAAATGTCTGCCCATTTGTCTGGCTAATGCACACGATAACTCTCAAAGTGAGTAACGATTCTGACCCTTTATTTCTCACATCGTAAAATTGCTTCAAATCAGAACCCAAGTTCGCATATAGCTGAAAATTGAATTTTATTATTGTGTGAAGTCCGAACCAAACATTGCACAACCTAATATTTTAAATGAACCTATATAAAGATGGGGCTTATTGGTTCACTCCTTCTTGTACCTCCACCACAAATGGGTTAAAATTTTAAATATTTGTAAATTCTCTATCAGTTGAGTGAATGTTCGATTTGATCCAAAGTTTTTACATCGAAATATGTGACCAAACATAAATTTAGTCCGAAGATGTAATCTATCGGTAACTCCCCCACTATGGGTCAAAATGTTTAAAATTTGTAAGACCAATATCTAAGGAATTGAAGGTCCGAATCGATCCACACAGTACATATGTTTATCATGCATATTTTTACCAATCGTGAATTTAGTTTGAAACCCAGGTCTGCAAAGTTTAAACCAAGAGTTAGTGGTAATAAAAGATTGACTGACTGATTTAACGATTCATCACCGCCCAGACGAAACGGCTGAAGCTAGAATCTTGAAATTTTGGGTGAGGCTCACTCTTGGTCCAAAGGTGACAGATAAGGCGTGGTTTTTGGAAATTCGTACTAGAACGGTACGAAAAGTACTAAATTAGAAACCATTTGTATTTGGCGAACATGTAGACCTAGAACTCTTAAATTTTAAATAAAGTTCACTGATGGAGTGTAGAATATATATAGCAAAGGGTTTTTTGGACATTCGAACTATAAGTATGCGAAAAGTACTAAAATGTACTAAATTTGGTACAACTTTGTAGCATGTGAATGGATAGAGCTAAAAACTTTAAAATTGGAATGCGAATTAGGGTTGAGATGTAGGGTCAATTTAAGGAGATGGTTTTGAAAGCGTATACTGATGTGTACGAAAAGTACTACATTGTACTATATTTGGTACAAATTTAATTCGGAGGTACAAATCGAGCTGGAATCCCGAAATTTTAAATTAACATTATTTTCGCAGTTTAGGATTGGCATATGTACGTTGTTTTGGAAATTTTTTACTTAGGTGTACAAAAAATACTAAATCGTACTATAATTGGTACAATTTGGATTTGGGTGAACCGATAGAGCGGGAACAATGAAACTTGGAGTTAGAATCATTGTAGGGTCAGGATTCAGTTTAACAAATTAATACTTATAGGTATTAAATGTTACTAAATTTGGTACAATTTGAATTTTAGGTGAGCCAATAGAGCTAGAATCATGAAGTTTGGAGTCAGGATCACTGTTGAGGTGTAAGATTGAAATATGTAGGAAGTTTTAGAATTTGTACTAATGTGAACTAAATTGGGTACAACTTAAATTGTGGGTGAAGCGATAGAGTTGAAATAATGACATTTTTGATTTACGATCACTTTGGAGGTATGGGATTGGGGTATGTAGGAAGTTTTGTAAATTGGTACTACTGTGTACTAAATTTGGTACAATTTGAATTGTGGGTGAACCGATAGTGTTGGAATCCTGAATTTTGGATTTAAGATTACTGTGGGTGTGTAGGATTGAGGTATGTAGGAAGTTTTGGAAATTCATACTACTCTGTACTAAATTTAGTACAATTTTAAATTTGGATTTAGGATCACTGTGGGTGTGTAGGATCACTGTCGTGTTATGTTGGCAATTTTTGAAATTCGTACTCCTATGTACTAAATTTGGTACAATTTGTATTGTGGGTGAAACGATAGTGTTGGAATCCTGAAACTTGGATTTAGGATCACTGTGGGGGTGTAGGTTTGCGGTAAGTAAGAGATTTCGGAAATACATACCACTGTGTCCTAAATTTGGTACAATTTGGATTGTGGGCGAACCTATGGAGTTGGAATCCTGAAACTTGGACTTAGGATCGGTGTCGGCGTGTAGGTTTGGATTAAATAAGATGTTTTGCAAATTCGTACTACTATGTGCTAAATTTGGTACAATTTTAACTGTGTGTGAACGAATAGCGTTGGAATCCTGAAATTCTAATTTGGAATCATTGTGTGGCTGTTGGATCGGGGTATGAAGGAAGTTTTGTTAGATGGTTGAGGAGGGTACTTATGGAAATAATGTGTGCTAAATGGAAAATTTGGATTTGGGCGAAACTTTAGAGCACGAATTATGAAATTTGGTACTAAATGGTACTCAATTGTAATTTATGGTCGATATTAATGTATGTATTGTTTTTTCCGATATATTCAGTTTTTTGAGAAAATAAAATAATATGTTAATACATGTTTAAATATTTCGTACATTCGCTAACGAAGTTGCGGGCATATGCTACTGACCAATAAATACCTAAAATTCTAAACTTGTACCTATATTGAAGATTTTCTCCAAATATATATCACTCTCCAAGCTTATTTTTCTTTGATGACAACATCGGACCTATGTTATATGTGTTGGGAGAGTTAGAATAAAATTGAACCCCTTCACCTAATTTCATCACTTGATATAAAGTTAATTCAAGAGAACTTTAAATTCGAAATTATAACTTTAACATCATCAACTTAGATTGAAAATTCATGGTTTTGTTTTTTTTTCTACCCTTCCAGTTGTTACCTATGAGTATTTTGAAGAATAAGTTCGGCTGTTGTTTTTTTTTTGTACGAAATTGCAACGTGGCTGACATTTTAAATAACAAATTGTTGTTGATTTCTTTATGTCATTTTATTTATGATGATGTTGTTGTTATTTCGTTTTTTATTGTTGTCAGTCTGCTGTATCGTTTTATCCTGTCTTGCTTTATAGTATAGTACGAGTACTTGCAATTTCGGGTTCGCTTGCTCGACTTGTTGTTTTTGTTGTTGTTATTATTATTCAGTTTTCATATTTTATATTCACTGTTCACTGGGTACCGTTGTTGCCTGCACTTGGTGTCTATGACTGCCGTTGTATGCCGACGTGGCTATGGAATGAACGAACAACACAACAACAGTAGCAGCAGCAAGAACTGTATCCCAAAGGACTTTTTCCTTTGAGTGGTGGATTTGTATCATGCCATGTTGGCTGGCTGCATCATGGCAGTCATTTTGTACTACTGTTGCTTGCTGCCGTTCATTCGTATTGGTGTTGTTGTAGTTGCTGCAACAGCACGTGTTGTTGGCTGACTGTTTTGTATTGGATTTATGTTGACATCATTGCACGCCAAGTTCATTTTAAGTTTTTTCCTCTTTGTTGTTGTTTTTTTTTTCGTTTCATTTCGTTTGTTTTTATTCCTCTTCTGCTAGAAAATTTCATACATATTTCGTGATCATGTTTTGCCATTTCGTTCCATCTTTTTTCATAATTTATGTTACGGCGTAACAAAGGTTGACTTGTATGAGACATAGTCGTCGTTCGTTCGGTTGGTTGTTGCAGTACAACTTCATCTGTGAAATTGTGTATTTTTTCGTTGTTGTTGCTGTTGTAGTCCATTGCGTTCCCAAAAATTCGTTGGTTTTCTTTTTCTCTTCGTAAAATATTTAACGTTAATTTAAAAAAGATGTAACAAACAACACTTTACATGCACTTCAAATTTATCTAAAGCGAATAATATTTTGGAGTTTATTATATACACTGTTATTTTAATGTTATTAAATTCGTGTTACAAATATTAATTTTTATTCCTTTCACCATAATGAGGAGTGTATAATAAATTCATCACTCCGTTTGTAACACCTTGAAGTATTTGTAGAAGACCCCATAAAATCTCTATTGTTCGTATGTCTGTTGAAATCTCGACAGACATCGGAATACTTTGGATGGAAGTTGTCCTATGTTGTTAGGAAACACCCCCACGACGCTTATATACCAATAAAGGTTTTGACCGCATTTTCCAACCGAAGAGGCTGTAAACCTAGATTGATAATTTGTATAAATATTTTGGTATTTGAAGGTTTTCGGCGCATTTTCCAAAAAAAAACTTCTTCCAAGAAAACATTCAAAATTGATCCGTGTGCCTAAATTACAACATACTAATATTCTGTTGTTCTATATTTCTAGCCCAGCTTTTCTTGCGTGTGGCGCATAATTTGGCCTTATTTTTTCAGAGACATAGAAATAGTAAATCGTCTTTCAAACGAGACCTTTTGCAAATGATTGAATTTTGTTATCAAAACGATTGCTCTGTTAAGCAAATGATGAGCATCAATTATCGATTTGTCGCCGTTCACAGAAGTTGGTCCTCTGTTTTTCAATAACGTGAAAAATACAGCTGGAGCAAGAATTGAAGCCAAACGACCTCTTAAAAAAGGTGACCGAAGGTCATTTGCAATAAATTATATGGACCGTGCTATCGATTCGAATATAGATTTTATGGTTTTATATCCTTCACCACAATATGGTATTGGGTCTTTGTACATACGTTTGTTACAGGCAAAAGGAAACGAGATAGATCTATAGTAGCTTCTGCATGTCCGTCCATCTGTTGCTGTAGAATTGTAAACAAGTACAGGTCGATTTGGATGGAATTTGGTACAGTTCAATTATTTGACCCAAAGACGAAATTGGAGAAAATCGGTTACAATTTAGATGTAGCTTCCATATATATTTTCGTCCGATTTAAATTAATGGTACATTAAAGCCTCTATATTTCGTTTGTATTATGTATTGATCTAAGTGGTTCACATTTATAGAAATATCACATATTTTAGTTCATCTAATGTTCGTCCAGAGCTCTTCAAAAATGCGACGTCTGTTAGGATGAATCTGTTTAATATACCCAAATTGGTAAAGGTCAGCGCCTTTCAACTTTACTACTTTCCTTACAGGGTTTTTTTCTCAATTTTATGTGAAAAACGTTCCTATTGCTCTTAAAAAATTACCCATTATAAAAATTATTACTATATTAAGTAGTTTTGGATGCACATCACATGGAGGCCCGGTTGAGTATAAAAACGTTTTAGTTATCACACTGTGAGAAAAAACGGGGTCCATGGTCCGGGGGTGAAAACCCCTATAAAAAAGATTGATAGACATTGGTTAGCATATGAAAACCCCCATAAGGAAAACATTACCATAAATCAAATATAGTTTTTCTGATACTATACAGGAAGACGTATATCTTCATATCTTGATTTGTAGCTATTGTATATATGTTTTGAGACGTTTACAGGTGACGAGCCATTGATATATGTCGATAAGCCTGAAGCAGTACAGCAGTGGACCGTATGAGCCTTCAAAGACGAGATAAATCGAACGAAAGTAGATCGTGTGAGAAGTATTTCGAAGCAAATGGTGACCTACTTCTTCGGCAAAAATGGTCATGTGGTGAATGTTTCTTTTGAGGAACATAGGAGGTCAATAATGAGTGTGACCATACCATTATTTATTTGCTTCAAGTGTGCGGAGAAACTCGAAACATGAACACATTGTAAAACGAAAACGTGGTATTGATGAGTTACTCGCCATACAGCTCTGTCAAGGAAACACAAAAAATTTAAAAGAAAAATTACCTAAATTCGGGAGGTACGGCTGAGAATGTTCTTATATTAAAACAACTATTGGAAGGGAAAATAGGATCTCTGGGTTCATGTTTTGATATAGACTCTATATCTATATCAAAACTTCTCTGCCAAATTGTTTGCCGACTATGCCAAGTGCTTTGCCATTTAATGAGTCTATACCCAATATTCGGATACCTTTATTTGGGGGCTTCCAGAAAACATGACCTACGTCAATACATTTTTGCATGGATATTTTGTACTCAATGATAACTCTCTGTGCCAAATTGTAGCCAATGCGATTGTAAAATGTGTCTAAGACAAAACTGACCTAAAATCGGGAGGTACGGTTATATGGGGGCAATATCAAAACCCAAAAACCACATTTTCCATTCCAAGTGTTCTTTTAATATAAACACTTTCTCAGTCAAATTTTGGCCGCCTATGTCAACTGCTTTAACAGGTACTTCCTTTCCCTTTCCTACCCCCTAACAATGCTCTTTCGATAATAACCTAAACCAAAGATGTGTATAACAGTCGAGTCGAATTGTGATGAGTAGATGAAATTCTCCATTACCCGTCCTACATCGGCAATATGCAGATTATTCTATGCATATGTATGCGATTGGCAAATACAACGTCGTCGTGACGTGTTGTAACAGTAATAACGAGCGCATTATCCGTTTTAAACCACAACCGTGTTTCAGCTGCACACGTATATGGACTAAAGTACGAAGGAAAGGCGGCGTATGAATTGGTTTGTTTATCTCATCATAATTGGTTTTGCAGCATTTCACTGGGAGCCAACCAACCAACAGTCATCGAAACTTTATATCTTCTAACTGGAGCCAGACGTAAATAAATACAAAACTAAAATGAAAATATAAACTAGAAATTTCAATTGTCGACACTGGTGTGAGGCCTCGTGCGTATACATGTATACTTATATATAATTGTATGGTAAATTGGTCTAGAGTGCAGTAAGATGATGATGACGAACTTTCGTCGAAGACCAAATTGTTTATTTTGTAAATTTGTAATAAACTTTGTTCAGAGGTTTACATCACTAAGTTCGGTTTGTCTGTTGTTTAGTTAGCCGGTATGCAATCTCTAATGCTAGTAACAACAACAACATCATTATGTTGTTCACACAACAAGTGTTTACTTAAAACTTTACTTCTGTACAAATTTCAAGAGTTACTAAGTGGAGTCGGGAATGAATACCTACATTCTGAAATGTTGAAATGTTATCGGTGAGTTGTAAATTAGTTTCTATCGAGAGTTTAAATTAAAATGTGGCATTGTAAGGGGATGGTCATGGTATTAATTTGACATGAAAACTCGAAATGTTGCGTTTAATAAAATAAAGGGAAAATGCTATGTTTGATATGGAACAAGAAATGAATAACCCAACAATACGACTGAATAACATTATTTAGATGTCATTAAACTATTAAGATCGGCATGAGTTGCCATTTCATTTCAATATAGAATTCGAAACGAAAATTCTTCAATTATGTCAGAAGATTATATCCAGCCAACTCCTTAACAAAGACAGAATAAATGATCGACTGAGAAGGTAAAAATTTAAGATGATTCTTTTTTCAAATGACACTGAGTATTATAGAATATTGATAGTGTCGTGATAGATTTTGAAAACTCACAATCCCCAAAGATTGCATATTTATAAAAAATTCCCAAGTCGATTTGCTATGTATTTAACAATCTAAAACCTTACTGGTAAGGAATGTAGTAAAGTCGGACTGGGCCGACTATATGATACCCTCCACCACTTTGGGTATAATCTGTATGTATCTTAACAATTTAAATATGTGATCTTTGTCTATAAGCAAATCGGACCAACATTACGAGTTTGTGGAAGCTATATATGAATCTGAACCGATTTCGACGAAATTTGCCAGAGATTAATTTATTTTAAATTCAGTTCATTGCAAAAATCGGACAATTTACATAAAAAAGGGACTTTAGTGCTCCATTTAAAGTAAATGGGACGAAAATAAACAGGATGAGATGCTAACAACTTCAGACTGCTGTCTTTTCTAAATCACTCGTCCGACAGATGTTAAAATTATTCCAGTGACAGCTCTTTATATTTTTTACAAGCGTACAAAAGCATTATGGTGAGAATTTTTCAGAAAAAAGTTATTCGTGATGGAATTCAAGCGTGATAGTGTGATTTCTTTATATTTGGCTAGAAAACCACAATTGGCTATCGTTAGAGCACTCCAGCATTTAAATGTGAATAAATATTTTGTGTCTCGTACCATCGCTCGTTACCGTGGTACTGGTAGCGTAGCCCGACGTTAAGGAAGTGGACGTAAGAAAACAGCAACATCAACAGAAATGGTTCGAAAAGTAAAGAAGCGACTTGATCGAAAATGGCTCGAAAAATGGGTATCGCAATATTCCATTCAGCAATATTGAAAAATGAGTTGGGGTAAAGCCATTGAAATTCCAAAAAGTTCAAGAACGACCCCGCAACAGAAAGAAAATAGACTCTAAAGAGCTAAAGAACTGCCGAATTTGGTTTCCTCCGATGAGAAAACATTCGTTGTCCAGCAATTTGTAAACAAATGAAAATGTCCAGTTAGCCACTAGAACTCAAGCACCTTCAGATCGACCGTGGCATCAGAATAAATGCCGAATATTATCGCGAAAATATTTTAGAGGGTGTATAAAAGCCTTGGGCACGCAAACATTTTGGCCGCAGACCTTGGACATTCCAACATGACTCAGCACCATCGCACTCAGCACGCGCCCCTCAAGAATGGTTACAAAATGAGGTTCCTCGCTCCGGATACCAATTCGTTGGACTATTGTCTGGAGTATTTTGGAAAACAAGGTTGGCACTAAAAAATATCAAAGTGCCGATCACCTTAAGCAACCGCTTCGCCGGCCAAAATACCGCTGAGCAATATTCGGGCAGCGTGTGACGGTTTCATTGGCCGTTTGAAGGCCATAATTCGTGGCAAAGGTGACCAATTTGAACAAATCTAAACTTATTCTAACATTTGATGCTATTTCCGACATATTTTGCTTTCATTCAATAAAATTAAAAAAATGTAAAAATACAGATGTATATTGGATCTATATGTAAATCTAAACCGATTTTCACGAAACTTAACACACATCATTCTAGACTATTCAGTACGCTATGCAAAATTGTGTGCGAATCGAAAGCTATATATGGACTTTAGTGCACCATTTACATTAAATCGGACGAATTCCCAATTTCAATAGGGGTCGTCCTTGGGCCGAATAAGTGACCTATGCCGGACGAAGGTGCATAAATCGACTATGAAAGTAATTCTATGCATATTCTCAAAAGGAACCATGTGTCTATCTCGTTTCGTTTGCCGGTTACAGACATATGCACAAAGACAAAAATACCCTGTACCACAATGTGGTGAAGGGTATAAAAATGGGATATGTTTCATATGAAATGCATACATTTTTAAAATGGTTGTCCTTTAACATCTACGGATCCAATGTAGAAATATTAAGTTCTGCAAAGTTTCGTTGAAATTGAATACTTAGTTTACACTTTTATTTGGCAAATATCAAAAGGATTAGAGACAATATTCCGTATAATGGAATCGATTTTAGAACCAGTGAGCGGAGCAGTACAGTCGGACGGGGCCAACCATATGACATCCTACACAACTACCGCGTAGGTAGTTGTGTAGAAACGACGGAAGCTAGAATCTTGAAATTTTGGGTGTAGGCGCACCTACATAGGATCCGTCAAAAACAACAACGAAATTTTGGAACATTTTACATACTACTGTATTCATTTGCAAACATTCGAACCGATTTCTTGGGAAATAATACTATTCATTATATAGATGGTAAATCGTTTCCATCTACACAACTTTCTTTTCTAAAAAAACAAAATTTGAAGATGAATAGAGAGTCTAAACTCAAAATGATGTCTTGTTCTTTCTTTCCTTTCTCGAGCGCAAACAAGGCATGGACTGCCTCAAGGCTTCGTATATTTTCAGTTTAAAAATGCTTCTTGGCACTTAAAACCCTGTGATGTATAAAATTTATTAAGCTTAATGTAATACATATTAGATGGGGTAAATATGATAACGATAAATGCACTTTAAATATATGAATTACCAAACATGTTACCCTTTGTGATATTGGTCTCCATCGAAAACCCATCAAATAACCACAAACGCACACTCAAATTGACATCTTGCATTGAATGAATCGATTAGATGTGTCTGTTGTCAATCATTTGCAGGTATTTGGAAACGTTTCAATGACTAAATTCGAAAATATTCATCAAAAGTATGACAAAGACAGATAGAGTACCTACCTAAAAAAATAACAGCATATTGAAACTATTAAGACAGGACAGGGCCAGGACCTTAGTATAGCACGTAGTGGTATTGAAATACACTTTTTTACCCAAACTTTGATAGATTTTCTTTGCTCAATGCTTCTTTACCCATAAAAGTGGAAAATCTAATCAAGTCATGGATACTCATAACTCATTTTCAAGTTCATTGTAAACATTCATCTTGGTCACGCATTGAGGCTTTTCATTTTCTTGATTCTTCTCTTTGCTAGTCGTTTGTTTTTTTTGTTTTTCTGCAAAAAATGTGCACTGCCCATCCTAGGTAGTCCTTCGAAGACATTTTTTTCCTTCTAACTTTCCAACTAGTTACTGATGTTGGCATTCCTTTACTTTGCCATATTCATTTTGAATTCAATGGGTGTGTTCGACGTACGTACGTACGTATGTGGGAGGTCCTTTTCATATTTAGATTTGTTTTTTTTTTAGTCATCATCTTCTTCGGTAGTTGTTGTTCTTGAACCGACAAACTACTATTGGTCTATGCCAGATTTTGTGGCAACGATAATTTATTTTAGTAAATGTTGCAAATGCAAAGATACAACGTAAGATGAAATAGAGGGGGAGAGGGGGCCGTTGGTAGAGGAGGCCAATGTGTTTACTTTTATAATGAAATTCCCAAAACGTGACATACCAACAACCAACCACTTTGCCAGATAGACAACTAGCCATCTCGAATGAAGAACAACTTTGGGCTGTGGAGAAAAACAAATACATATTCGTATTAAAAGTTATGTTTACTTGAAAGTAATTTATTTTTCGAGAAGTACATTAAAAAAAAGGAAGCATTTCTACAAATGCAACGTAAATAGACTAATGATAAATTTAAATTAAAACATGTTGTTTGATATTTTTAAATTCTGATGAATGATAAAAATAGATAAATCGAGAGGTGTACATTAATATAGAATATAATGTCTGATACCTTTATATGGAGGAAATACCATTGTACATTGTCTGGTTTAAAACTAAGCTTAAGGGGGCCATTGTATGGGATCTAATAAAAACATGGACCTATATTGAAAATATTCTGTGGATAAAATCGGTTAAAACAATATTTTGATGAGGCACATTTACGCCGTACGACAGTGTATATACCCTCATTAGCCATAAGGCCGAGGGTATAAAAAGATACATTTTACCTGTTTTTCGTCCGATTTTATGTAAATGATTCGTTTTATACAAATGGTAGACCAAAGACCCCAAATCCGCCCGATTGAAATGGAATTTTGCATCGATTTCAGAATGATATGGGATTGTTGAATTGAGTTTTGGGTTTCAATTTAATTCAACAACAACAACTCTTGAAGATGTAGCCGATTTTGTGTGTCAGCATCAAGGGACGGAAGAAGTGCTTCTCAAAATGTAAACGTGGTTTTCTCGAAATGACAGGGGACCTTTGGCAAAAACCAATTTCACATGTCCGACTTCTGAACTTCTCTTCTATTTTAAGTCTTCTAATATATAACTTAGCACATCTGCTAGCTGGATGAAAATCAAGTATGGTTACATTGACCTAAGAACTCATGTTTCAGCTCTTCTATAAAAAGACCTCCTCACTTCGACATTTTGTGATGGAGGTACTGAAATGAGGGAAACGATTGATACTTTCCTTGGATTTAATGTAGATTTGGTACTTTAGATTTATAAATATACAAATATAAATTGGGTTTATTTGGATAAATCCCGATTTCTCATTTATGATAAGTTCGTCGACAAGGTCATAATGTCAATAGACCTGCCTTCAAACTTGGCCTATTATTTGAAGAAATATTACGATGTGAAAAGTTTGGATCGAATCGGTTACTTCCATCGAGAATTATGGTGCCCAAAATCCAGCTAAGCTGACAGCCTGTCTGTTTTAAATCAATTCTAAATGACCTGAAACGTATTTGCTCCAAAGACACTTAGGATGTAAAACCGATATTTCGATGAGGCACATTTAATAAGAGCTCCGATTTGCTCCATTTTACTCGCAAGTGAGAGTATGAGTTTTTCAGAGTACTCTCCCCTCTTTTATTAGGTTGGGGGAAAATAAATTCATTATTTTTTTCGGCAGATGGCTGTACTGATAGATTTCTCATAAAGTATCAATCAAACAAATGCAAGCCACGCGGATAAAATTGTGAATGGTGTTTATGGTTCCGATACTGTAAGAGCCAATTATGTGCAACATTGGTTTCGTAGATTCCGTTCAGGAATTGTTGAGGTTAAAGATGCACCTCGCACAGGAGAATCGGAGAAATGGTCGAAGTTGATCAGATAACTGTTTTAAACCATTTACAATTGACCAGAAATCGAAGTTGATCAGATAACTGTTTTAAACCATTTACAATTGATCAGAAACGGCCAGAATTGACCAACAGGAGAGGTTTTGTGTTCCACCAGGACAACGATAGGCCACACACATCTATATTGACTCACCAGAAACTTCGGGAGTTTTAAGGTATCCGCCACACAGCCCGGACTTGGCACCAAGCGATTATAATATTTTTATTGCATTGTAAAATTTCTTTAATGATAAACCAGTAAGGAAAGTTGTAAAATCGGACGGGGCCGACTATATGATACCCTTCACAAATTTGGGTAAATTCAACAGATGAATTTTTGAAGGACCAGTAAAATTTGCTTCTTACAATGGGACAAAATTATGGAAATCAATTTAAAGCAAATATATATATATATCGAAATCCAAACCGATTTCATCGAAACTTGTCACAGAGTAAGTTATACTAATTTCAGTATATTTTTTGCATCATATACTTAAAATCGGGAGAAAATATATATAGGAGCTCTATCCTAATCTGAACCGACTTCAAAACTTTCCTCACGCGATTATACTAAATTCAGTACATTTCAACTAAACTTGCCACACGTTATGTTATAGTAACTTCAGTACGTAGTGCAAAATTTTGTACCGATTGGACCCACCTTGGTGAACCATTTATATTCAACTTCTAGGTTATACTATCTTCAGTACGTTGTGCAAAATTTGTGTTAATTTTGTGTAAAATCGGACGAAAATATATATGTGGAAGCTATATCAAAATCGGAACCGATTTCAATGAGACTTGCCAGAGATTAACTTATATTAACTACAGATCATCGTACAAAATTGTGTGGCAATCTGACAAACTTTGGGTCTTTATTACATAATTTATCAAATCGGAATAAAAGAGTATATAGGAACTATATCTAAATCTGAACCGATTGCCACGAAACATAACACACATCATTCTAGACCTAATTCAGTAAGCTGTGCCAAATTTCGTGCAAATCGAAGGATATATAGAGACTTTGGTACACCATTCACATTAAATCGGACAAAAATATGTATGGGAGCTATATCTAAATCTGAACCGATTTTCAGAAAACTTAACACACATCATTCTAGACCTAATTCAGTACGCTATGCCAAATTTCGTGCAAATCGAAGGATATATAGGGACTTTGGTACACCATTTACATTAAATTGGACGAAAATATGTATGGGAGCTTTATCTAAATCTGGGCCGATTTTCAGACAACTTATTACACATTATTCTAGACCTAATTCATTACGCTATGACAAATTTCGTGCAAATCCAAAGATATTGAGGGACTTTGGTACAGCATTTACATTAAATCGGACGAAAATATATATGAGAGCTATATCTAAATCTGGGCCGATTTTCAGGCGACTTATTACACATCATTCTAGACCTAATTCAGTACGCCAGTGCCAAATTTCGTGCACATCGAAGGATATATGGGTACTTTGGTAAATCATTTATTTTAAATTGGACGAAAATATATATGGGAGCTAAATCTAAATCTGAACCGATTTTCCCATTTTCAATAGGGTTCGTCCTTGCGACCTGTACTTTGTTTACAATTTAACATGGACACACAGACAGACGGAGGGACGGACATGCATAAATCGACTTAAAAAGTGATTCTATGCATATTCTCAAACGGAACCATGTGTCTATCTCGTTTCCTTTTGCCTGTTACAAACATATGCACAAAGACATAATACCCTGTACCACAGTGGTGAAGGGTAAAAAAATTGGTATCTAGGGAGAATTGGGAAAATCGACTACTAGAGTTTTTTTGCAAATAGAGAGGGGTATTATGAAGTAAGCTTAAAAATAACAACAAATCATACAACAAAACGGTGCATATTTGGCCAAAATCGGACATTACGAAGCATGTTAAATAAAGTGAAACTATAGGTCATATATTATAAAAATAATGGATTTTTTTCCTGTTATTTATCTTAGTGTTAAGGCTTAGGGTATTTCTCTGAAGAGATCTTACCATATGTCACTTAAGTCACTTCGGCTGGAGAATATATAGAAGACGACAATATAATTAAAGTAAAAAAGATCTTAATTTGATGAAGAATTATTCCTTAAGGGAACCCCACCCATTCTCGATTTTAATTTTTCAAGATTTTCAATGGGCTGGTAAATCAATACCAATGCTTGTTAAGGTTTGTAACTTTGCACATATATATTTGAAGATTTAAAAGAGAAGAAAAATAATTTACAAAAAATGTTTGTTATTGTTTTTTGTAATTAAAGAAAAGTCCTTATTTTTGATGGCGGGCATGATAACTCCTCACTGGAACATCGGAATCCGAAAATTCCAACGGTGTTAGAAAGAGTACATGTCTGGCTCTCGTATAAACTAGGATTATTGACTTCGCTCTAAAATTAACAAAATGGTGGACCTTTGAAAAAATATTTGTGGAAAATCGCCGATTTTTTTACCAAAAACCAAGTTAAAAAATAAGGAAGATCTTCACCGATTGGCTTTGTCCTAGTTCATACGAAAGTTATACACTCCCAGATAAACGTTGCAAAATTTGGAACCGATTGGATTATTAGTTTTTGAGTTATCGTGCCCGCCATTCACAAAAAATTGTTTAGAGAAAAACGCGTTTAAGGTTTGAGAAGCCCTTTAGCCGTCACTTGATGCTGACACAATAAATCGGATATATCTTTAAGAGTTCTTGAGATTTTCACTTGAAATTTTGTAGAGACATTCTTTAATCAGTGTATATTCGAATTATATCAACAAAAATTTTCACCCCGAGAATGGGACCCCCCCTTAAATGCGCTTTCTGTTTTATAAGGGTTATCCATTTGTTAATGAATATACCAAACAATTTTGCTAAGTGCAAACGTTTATTTATGAATCTTGCGGTGACAATTTATTGTCAATGTAATCTATCAATTTGATATATGCCGCAAATACAAACCAATCCTTGGATGGATGAATGCGCAATACAATATACATATAGGTGCGTGTGTATATGTCAACATGAAACCACATAACAAGAAAATATTGTCCATAAAATTACACTTTTCCCTTTTCGTTCAATTCTGGTAAGTAATTTAATAAATCGAAGTATTCAAACAATAAAATACAGTAGAGATATTGAGCATATGGTATATGCCTATACTAGGTATCTAAAGCATCTCATTTCTTTTTTAATTTGATGGATAAACGAGATTCCTACGGTCCATATCCACTCTGAAGCGAAACCACAGGCAATGGAATGTTATATTAAAAATCATTACGAAATGATTTAATCGTCTTTACCTGAGTATGTACAGTGGCAATACCAACATATTTACTCAGCATCACATATATATGGCTGTGTAGTATAATAAGATTAATAAAAATATAACATTATTCCACTTACCCCTTTTATACTTCCATAAATAACATCATCAAAATCATTTACTGTAAATAGAATAAAAAACTTTGATTTATTATAAATTACACCAGAGAAATGTTCGATCAAAACAACATTTATTTTCAAATTATTGTAGAAATATGTTTTTTTCTGGTCCCAAAGCAAATTTGGCAACAAAAATCATCATCAATAACGATCTACAATGTGGTTGGATGTGCCAACAAACACTGGGTTTTGCATGTGGTGGATTTGATTGTATGTACGCGTGTGTGTATGGTATTCAAATATAAATATAGTTCCTTATCCAAACAGTTCAATAGAGAAGAATACGATTTTTATGCAAATCAAATTGAAATTTAAAGCAAATCATCTTTTCTAAAAGTCCAGATTTGTAGTGGTTCTTCTTCGTGCTTATATTCTGCATCATAGAATAGTGGGTATAGTCAGTTTGTTATTACGTTTGAACAGCATAAGAACATTTTTAAGCTCCATTAGGGCTATTCGGCGTGGACTTTTTATACCCTACACAACTATGTTGTCAGGGTATTATAGCTTTGTGCAGCCCCAGGAGTTTGTAACGCCGCGAAATATTGGTCCTAAACCCACCTTTAAGTATACCGATCGTCATATCTCGTCTAGCTGAGTCGATCAAAACATGTGTGTCCGTCCGTCTGTCCATTATAATTTGTAAACACGATACAGGCCACAGTTATGGACCAATCTTCACGAAATTTTGCATGTAGGATGGGTTCTGGCCAATGAAGACCCCTATTGTTTTTGGGAAAGATCGATTAATATTTAGGGGATGAAATGGACCAAATACTAAATTTTTGTCGGTTTTTCTGGTCGCTCCAGAGATCGCAATAATGGCCCTAACATCGTGAAATTTTGCATGGAGAAGGGGATCGGGCCAGAGAATAAGCATGCCTGTTTTGATAAAGATTGGTCAATATTTAGCGGGTCAAATGGACCCTGACTTTTGTGTGAAAAATTACGAAATTTGTATTCTATAGCGTATATGTTTACCCCTGAATGACATAGACCCGAGAAGTTGATATTATATCCGAGAGGAGTGGTTGACCTTTAAATTAATACCAATTATATTGTTGTATGTGCTCGGATGTGGGAGTTACACCTAAATATTTACAGGTATCTCCGTATCCGTATATTATTTAGTAACCCATTATCACTCTAGAGCGCGGAACTATAGCGCTGATAGCTTTGACATGTTCCATGAGGTTCCAGTTCTGGTCAAGGACAACGCCTATAATTTTCGGTGATGATCAGATAATAATTTTGGAATGAAGTGGACCGAAAACTTATTTTTTGTGTTTCGAGTCGATATATAGACCACAAATGAAAGCCGAACATCACAACACAACCCACGGTGAAGGGAATCTGGACAATAGCTGCACTGAATACTCGTAATATTCGGAAAATATGTCAGTGTGAGGAAGAGGTGCTGTTTACCTCTAATCGGGCAAGAGGATGCCAAAATCACGAAATATTGCCCAGGCTAGGAATAAACATCCGCAGAAAATTTGAGTTCCATGTTGTTGTGTAGGGTATCATATGGTCGGCCCCGTCCGACTATACTGCTCCGCTCACTGGTTAAAGAATATTTTTTAAGATCCATTAGGGCTATATGCGTAGATTTTTTAAAGAATATATTTATACCCTACACAACTATGTTGTCAGGGTATTATAGCTTTGTGCAGCCCCAAGAGTTTGTAACGCCGCGAAATATTGGTCCTAGACCC
Source organism: Musca vetustissima (assembly GCF_032173495.1). NCBI lineage: Eukaryota > Metazoa > Arthropoda > Insecta > Diptera > Muscidae > Musca > Musca vetustissima. Next base: position 231,014 of record NW_026879941.1, read on the forward strand.
ACCTATAAATATACCGATCGTCATATCTCGACTAGCTGAGTCGATCTAGACATGTGTGTCCGTCCGTCTGTCCATTATAATTTGTAAACACGACACAGGCCACACGATACGATAAAGATCGGTTAATACTTAGGGGATGAAATGGACCAAATAGTTAATTTTTGTCCGTTTTTCCGGTCGCCCCAGAGGCCGCAATCATCGCCCGAACATCGCGAAATTTTACATGGAGAAGGGGATTGGGCCAAAGAATAAGCATGCATATTTTGATAAGGATTGGTCAATATTTAGCGGGTCAAATGGACCCTGACTTTTGTGTGAAAAATTACAAAATTTGTATTCTATGGCGCATATATTTGCTAATGAAGGACCAAGACCCGAGAAGTTGACCGTATGTTGAAGAGGAGTAGTTGACCTTTAAATTTATACCTATTATATGGTCGTATGTACTCAGATGTGGGAGTTACACGTAAATATTTACAGGTGTTTACGTATTCAGATATTATTTAGTAACCCATTACCACACTAGAGGGCGGAAATATAGCGCTGATCGCCTTGAAATTTTCCATTAGATTCCAGTTATGGTCCAGGACAACGCCTATAATTTTCGGTGATAATCACATAATAATTTTGGGATGTTTTATTCGATTCGACCCATAGGCTACAATTGAAAGCCCAACGTCACAACATAACCCACGGTAAAGGGAATCTGGACAAGTACAGTCACCGAATAAAGAATATTTGTGAAGGATTTTTAAATATTATTTTATAAGCTCCATCGGAACTACATGCATGGATTTTTAAAGGCTGATTTTTTAAGCTCCATTAGGGCTGAAGGCTTGGATTGTTTAAATATGTTTTTAATCTTCATTAGAGCTTTATGTGAAGAGTTTTCAAAGATGATTTTTTGGATTTATAAAAGAACTGACGAAAATCCGTTTTCACTTATCTAATATTACTCTACTTCAAATTGAAGGAGACAAAAATTGCGATCCGGCCGCACTAAATGTCAGATTTTCTTTTATACATTTTCCATTTCCGTATCATACTTACACACTCACACTCAGCTATCCAATATGATTTTGCATCACATTTGACATCGAAATTTGTGCATAATGTGAGTAGTAAGGGATATAGGGATGGTAAACATATATATGGTATTCTCTTGCCAATGTTCATATTCGACACACACATAAATATGCATACAGTATGAGAACGAGAAAGTAGAGGTTTAAAGAACCAGAAACTATTCTAAAACTATTCACTTTGGCCACAGAAAAAAATAACCCCAGAGTGTTGGGCCAATCACTAAACGTATAAAAAAGGATAAACTAGAAAAAAAGAGGAAAAGAAATTGCTAAAGAAATGCCAAAACTTCACCCACAACATTCTTGGGCGGTTTTATTTCCTTTTTGGCCTGCCAACGTCATTTGAACGATGGAATGCATTTCGTTGGAGCTGCTATTGTGACGGTCGGAGTAGTGAGTGGCGTGGTGGCTGAATGTGAGTCTACTTGAATAGATGCAACATTTGAGATTGATAGTTGCTGTCAGTGGTGTTAGACATTGCCTGTGGTATGTCTTTCCTGGTAAAGATTTTTTAGTGTGTGTGTCAAGTTTTCTGAGGTATTGTTAGAACTGATATTCCAAGAATTTTCTTAAGTATGTTCGTCTAAGTGTCATTTCCACCGGATACTATTGCGATTGCATTGATCAGGTGCGTCGATTCAATTTGAGAGATTGTATCATGCATGGTTGAGGTAGAGTTTTTGAGCTCCAGAGAGATATGAATCATTTAAGATGTCCTTGCTGAAAAACAGGGGAACTACAAACTTCTTCGATAGTTGTAAAATAAAATTTATGTTTATTTAAGATTTTTTTATGAAACCAGTAAACACATCTTTAAGATCGCCTTGGCCGAAATTTTTATGCCAATAATTGGAGAGCATTCAAAATAATAAAAATAGATCGGCATATTTTTAAAAGGGGGCTAACAACACCTGTATTAATGAGCAACAGATGGTTCTTAAAAAAATGTTATTTAAAAAACATCAAGCTGGTGGAGCTGATAAAAGTTCCTTAAAAATCCATGTGTGTTGAGCCTAAGAAATATTCTTAAAAAAACATGTCTACAGCTCTGGTGGAGCTTAAAAAATATTTTTCAAAAACCCAGGCCTATATCTCTGATGGAGCTAAAAAAATATTGTTCAAAATACAGACCTATAGCTCTGGTGGAGATTAAAAATTACTATACAAAAACTCTTCAAAAAATACAGGCTTATAGCTCTGACGGAGTTTACAAAAAATTTCTATTAAAATATTCTTCAAAAACATATAGGCCAATAGCTCTGGTGGAGCTTAAAAATATTCTTAAAAAATTCATGCCCATAGCTCGGGTGGAGCTTAAAAAATGTTCTTTAAAAAATCCATGCCTATAGCTCGGGTGGAGCTTAAAAAATATTCTTAAAAAATCCACGCTTATAGCTCAGATGGATCCTGAAAATAATCTTTAAAAAATCCACGCCTATAGCTCAGATGGATCCTGAAAATAATCTTTAAAAAATCCAAGCCTATACCTCAGATGGATTCTGAAAATAATCTTTAAAAAATCTACGCCTATAGCTCAGTTGGACCCTGAAAATAATCTTTAAAAAATCCACGCATATAGCTCAGAGCGATCCTGAAAATAATCTTTAAAAAATCCACGCCTATAACTCAGATGGATCCTGAAAATAATCTTTAAAAAATAGACGCCTATAGCTCAGATAGATCCAGAAAATAATATTTAAAAAATCCACGCATATAGCTCAGATGGATCCTGAAAATTATCTTTAAAAAATCCACGCCTATAGCTAAGATGGAACCCGAAAATAATCTTTAAAAAATCCACGCCTATAGCTCAGATGGGTCCAGTAAAATGTATTTTTAAAACATCGACACCTATAACCGGAAAATATATTTTAAAAATCTCCATCCCAAATATACCTCAATTTTAATTCCATTTCTATCATACGCCCATGCATAGATTTTATATTACAAATTACCTTTGGCTTAGAGTCAAATAATTCGTACTTAGTTTTTTGTTCTTCTGTTTTTTTTTATTCCTCAATTGAAAATCAAACAAAAAGTCTCCTCTATCATACACAAAAAACTCCTCATGATGATGTTGTTGGCAACAAACAGTGGCACACCTGCTACTTTATCGTAAATCTCCTGTTCCAAAGATTTACACAAAAACAGAAGACAAAAAACAAACACACACACACCAACCCACCATCATAGCTATGGGATTTGAATATACTCTAAATATATTAGATGGCTTAGATTGCCCTTATCCTCAAACAGATTGTAAGTCATTTCAATTCTTCGGGAGTTCCGCGTCGCCCTTAGATCCCAAAGGATACCAAATTACATAACATTACACGGTATTCAAGTGTCTAAGATCCACTTTATTATATTCCCCAACCTTCCTCTTCAAAAAAAGATACACTTTGACTTCATTTGCCAAATCGAATCGAAATTGTTGCTATGGCATTAGGTTACTTGCCATCAGGATTGTTGTATATGTCCCAGTCACCTTTTTGGACCACCTTGCTTGCCTTCTCTCATCTTAATATTATGATGAGATTTTTTTCCTTGATCTCTTCGAGTCATTTGAGAATTGAATGAGATTGAACGACAAAAACAACATAAGGTGTTTGTTTGTGTAGAAGTATGAATGTTTGTGAAACAGTTCAAACCATTTATCATGTCATGATGACAAATTTGTCATCCTCTGAAATCTGTCAATGTGTTTTTTTTTTCTCCTGTAGCCATACTTTATTATTTTAATACTGGATATTCATTTTTCGTTTCGTGTCAGATTGAGATTGAATCAGTGACTGGATTCGATGAGTGTATGAGTGACGGTAAATCATGGTAATAGGCATACATTTTTGTTTATTCTCTTTGAAGAAGCAACCGCAAATATAAACTCAGATATATGAATAATTTAATGAGGTATTTTTTTTAAATATAAACTCTAAGTGGTTTACTATACATAGATACCCAATTGAAGTGTTTTGTAAGGGATAATATGTTGGAAGAAATTTGTGTGAACTCAATAGTTTCTAACGCCGCGAATTATTGTTCCTAGACCCACGTCGACTAGCTGAGACGATCTAGACATGTGTGTCCGTCTGTCCATTATAATTTGTAAACAAATTATATGATCACAAACATTTGAACGTAGTCCGTCTATCGGTTAATATTTTTGGGATGAAATGGGTCAAAAAACTATATTTTTGTGCAATTTTCAGACCAGTCAGAAGGGTCAAAAGGGCCAAGATTTTTTTGGAAAAAAAATTTTCTAAATTTATTTATATGACATTTATATTTACTCCAGAAGGAGATGAGCCAGAGAAGATGAAAGTATATCCAAAAGGTATTTCCATGATATTGCTGTATGTACTCGCATGTGGGAGTTGTACTAAAACATTTACAGATGTTTACGTATTCTGACATTTTTACGGTAATACTAACTAACTAGAGGGCGCATGTGTTACGCTGATCGCTATGACATTTTACATGAATTTCCAAGTACGACAGCTATAGTGTTCGGTGGCATTCGGATGACATTTAAGCTATGAAATGGATCTAAACATATATATTTATATTTTTTCTAGTCGCTCTAGAGGTTACAATTATAAGCCAAACATTGTAAAATGTTACACTGGGAAGTTGATCTGACCAATTAATTAGAATGTTAATAATCAGTCAATATTCAAATGACCAAGACTTCTAAGTGAAAAATGGCAAAATTTTCATCTTTTGACGTAAATGGTCCCTCCGTGATATTAAGATTCGGAAAAAATTGCATAATAAAAAGGATTAATTAATGTTTATACCCGCCCACCGTAGCATGGAGGCCATATTAATTTTGTCATTCCGTTTGTAACTCATCGAAATATTAATTTCCGATCCTTTAAAGTGTGTATATTATTGATCTGAGTAAAATTCTAAGACGATCTAGCCATGTCCGTCCGTCTGTTGTAATCACGCTATCTTCTGAAGGAATTGAGATAGGGTGCTAAAATTTTGCATAGGGTTGTCTGCATGCAGGTCAAGATCGAAGATGGAATATATCGGATATATCCACGTTTAGGCATAGCTTCCATAAATCATGACGGGTTGTGGTAAGAATGGGATCACAGAATCATCTGTTGGAGAGGTACCAGAAGAAGTGTACCAGTAGACCCCTCTTCAGATTTTCAAACTGTAGACCCTTTGTACGGGAGTTACCAGAAGGAGTGGACCGATGGTTACCATCTGCGAACGTGACACTCCTTCCGCTTGGTATTGGATTTAACAATTATATAAATTTTTATCCATTGCGGTAAAGGTACCAGAAGGAGCGAGCGAGATGGATGAATGGTCTTCCAACTTGATTTATGTTTGGATGAAATTTGGCACAGTGCATTTATTTAGCCCAAGGATGAACCCTATTGAATTTAGGAATAATCGTTTCAGATTTAGATATAGTTAACATATATATTTTCTTCCGATTTAAGTTAAATGGTGCACCAAAGTAATTGGGCATAGCGGACTGAATTAAGCCTAGAACGGTGTGTGTTAAATTTCGTGAAAATCGGTTCAGATTTAGATATAGCTCCCATATATATGTTCGTCCGATTTTAGGTAAATAGTACACTATACGCTTCGATTTGCACGAAATTTGGCACAGCGCACTGAATTAAGTCTAGAATGATGAGTGGTTAGTTTTGGGAAAATCGGTTCTGATTTCGATATATCTCCCATATATATTCGTCCGGTTTTATGTAAATTTTCACAGATTTTGGCATAGCGTACTGATTGGGTCTAGAATGATGCGTGTTAAGTTTTGGAAAAATCGTTTCCGATTTTACATAAATGGTGCAGCAAACTCCTAATTCTTGTCCGATTAATATGAAATTTTGCACAACGTATCAAATTGATACTTGAATGACGTTATTGCGTTTTATTCAAATTGGTGCAAGTACAACAGTAGCTTCCATATTTATTTCCAACGGGTGTCTGATTTTAATTAAATTTTTAAAAGTGCGGCGTACCGAATAGCGTGTATCAATTTTGCTATAAATCATTATCCAGAAATTTGTCCTATGATACGCAGACGACTCTAAATCTGCCCGAATGAAAGTAAATTTATCATAGATTGCAGAAAGACATGAGTATGTTTCTTCGAGGGACCATTGACATGCAATTGTAAGGTGGTGAAGGGTATCATATAGTCGGTCCAGTCTGACTTTACTACTTTCATTACTGGTTTAATAGTAAAGCTAGTAAAAGGGAAACATTTTAAAATCGCTCACAAAGTACAAAAAAAATATATTGGAAAAGTTCGAGAACTCAAATCTAGTAAATATGCCAAAATTAGATGGCAATACTTCAAAATCAACATATCAGTTAATCAGAATTTTTTATTCCTGTATACCATCTGTACTAGGACAAATTGTTCGAGTAGAAAGAGAGAAAGAGAAAGCCATTTTGTTTTTTGTTCTCTTAAATTTGAATGTTCTCCTAAAATGTTTAACCAGTTTTGTGGGTTCAGGAACTGTTTTCGAGTAAAAAGTTACAAAATTTGTAAAATTGGGAGATACTTTTAGGTTCTGGAACGGGACTTTTGTGGTGGATTTATGTTTGGTAGATATATTACGAATTGCAATCTGAAACAGATTTGGTCCACAATTATTTAAGGTTTCAAAAAAAAACGTCTATATCGGCCCTATATTAAATTTTTATTAAAAAACAACCTCTATATCTACGATTTTAATGAAACCCTTAATATCTTGTAAATGTAGCTGAGAGGAAAGATTCACACAGAAATATTTATTCACAACTGATGGATTTACGTCACATTTCATGGTTTTCTGTAACCGCAAACAAATATAAAAATATACTGAAAAATATTCTTTTTTTTTTTCTAGATATAAAATCACATTGTTGCGGCATTTAAATACTGGAAATATTCCGATATTACAGCAGTACTAAATACAACATTTAAAAATCTATTGACTTGTGTTGTTGTAGATAGGCACAATGAAATTAACAATTGTCGCTGTGTTTATTTTTCTTATTATCGTGCAAGTCGAATGTCAGGGTAATCCTGCACGTAAAAAGGCAACGTACATTGAGAATACTGGCGATATTGGCGATCACTTTAGACAAAAACGAGCGGCCGGAGTTGAGGTAGTTAATTGCAGATATAGAAAACCAGACGGAACATGTGTACGAACCATACCAAAGAAGAAAAATGTTGCTTGGCTGAAGAATGTTGCACCAGGCAGTAGGTACATATTAGATATATTATCTTTGATTTTTTCTCGTAAATATTTTGTGGAAAATTAAGGTAAAATTATTCTTTTATTTTCAGAGCAAAAAAAAAGCAACAAAATATAGTACATAGTCAATGGAAATACTAATGCTATTGGATTTTCCTTTTTTTTGTCTAGTTTTGTTTTTCTATAGTATTACTCTTAAGAATTTGTTTAAAGTAATAAATAATAAAATGACAGTTATAATAATAAATGAGATTTAAAAAGGTTGGCGATTAAAACATAAATTTATTTTTGTGAGAGACATGCACAAATAGTTATGTACATATGTGTTAAATAGGATTATAACTTACAGAAATCAATTGATTTCTTTACATTAACATTTATGAAGATTTTGTGAGTTACAGTAAGTCAGACCTAATTTCCGAAAAAAAGAGTAGTCACCCATTTGAAATTATGACACTTGACAGGATCTTATGGAATAACGAAGCACTAGCAGGTTAGACGGGACTTATTTTAATACCCTTCACCACAGGTATTATGTCGAGAAAGACATATGGTTCCTTTTGAGAATATGCATAGAATCACTTTCTGCATATCGGCCCGTCTGTCTGTACATGTTAAATTGTAAACAAAGTACAGGTTGCATTTATAATCCGAATTGGATGAAATTCCGCATAGCTCATGTAATTGGCCCAAGGACAAACCCCATTGAAATTGGGAAAAATCGGTTCAAATTTAGATATATGTAGCTTCCATATATATTTTCGTCCGATTTTATGTTAATGAATCACCAAACCCCCTATATTTCTTACGATTTGCATGAGCTCCCATATATATTTTAGTCCGATTTTATGTAAATTTGCATTTCTTTCAATTTGAACGAAATTTGGCATATCGTTTAAAATTAAGTCTATAATGATGCGTTTTATGTTTTGGGAAAATCGGTTCATATTTAGATATAGCTCTTATATATATATTAGTCCGATTTTATGTTAATGGAGCACTAAAGTCCCTACATTTCTTTCGATTAGTACGAAATTTAGCATAGCGTACTGAATTATATCTAGAATTATGTATGTTATGTTTCGTGAAAATCGGTTCGGATTTAGATATATCTTCCATATATATTTCCGTTCGATTTTATATAAAATCTCTACATTTCTTTGGATTTCCATGAAAATTTGCATAACGTACTGAATCGAGTCTAAAGTTATGTGTCCTAAGTTGCGTGGAAATTGATTCAGATTTAGATATAGCTCCTATATATATAATTTTGCTCGATTTCATACAATTGGCACACCAAAGTCTGCCACTGACATTCAATTTTTCATAGATTTCAGAATGGTATTTGTATGGGTTGATTTTAATTGGTTCAAATTTCTATGTAGATCACATATTTAATTTGGTACAATTCCATTATTTTCTAAAGGCAGGATATTGTGCATATGATCAGCTCTTGTATGTACCTAAAGTGGTGAGTGACATCATGTAGTCGACCCCGTTCTACTTTTGAACATTCCTTATTGGTTTTATTGAAGAACAGAGGACCGAAATTTCACTTCGTCTTTCAGATCACAATACGATCCTACAGGCGGAGGTTCAAGCTATAACAGCATGTCTAAACTCTGGAAAAAAATACAACAAATATAATGCCGGATAAAAAGCAAGTTAGTGCAGCAATATCTTCTAGAACACTTAAATAAAAATGTTCTGTAATGTATAAAACCCATAAATAGTTTCTCAACATGGTCTTGTACGAATCATAAAGATACCGAATCGTACAGAAGGCAATGAGATATCCAAGCAAACAGCCAAAAAAAAACTGCTGGCCTACTCCCTATAGGTGTGAACAACGCCAAACTTTTTTAACGCAGCGCAAGTCTAGAAATTAGGTATTGGGTTAAAGAGAACCACAAAAAAGTTTGGCACTCGTTGTTCAAAAGAACACAAACATTTATGGGAAGACCCAAATAAAAAATAAGTAAATCTTAACGCCTAACTAAAATTAGCAGACTGGCTGGTATTATCCCAGGACGTCTCACAAATTGTGTGCAAAATTTTAAAAAAATATTGACATTATAATTTCTACATTTTGCCATAAGCCGAGCTTAAAAGAAATTCCCGGGCACGTCGGTCTAGTGCCCAGCTCTTCCAATTTGAAAGGTCATGTTCTAAAATGTTGTCTTTCACTAGATCTTTCTACCGAATTCGTTGCCTTCCCCTTCTGCATGAACCATCAGTTGGCTCGCTTTTATATGTCCTTTGTGCTGAGGTATCCTTATCCAGTCTCACTACATAACCTAGCCCACGTAATCCCTGCAGCTCAATGCATCCGACTACATCTATGTCCGAGAATAGATGGTACAACTCATCATTCATTCGACGGCGATATTCACCGTCAACGCAGATCGGCCCATAGATCTTTCCAAGTATTTTTCTCTCAAACACTTCAAGAGCTGCATCCTCTGATTGCCCAATTACCCATACTTCAGATGCATACAACAGCACCGGTAGTATCAGCGTCTTGTAGAGTGTGAGTTTGGTCTGGTATTTTTACTAACTCGAAGCTGTAGTTCTCAAGTTCCACAGTTAGTCAGAGTCTACTGGACGTCTTGCGCATTGATATCATCAGCTTGGTATTTTTGCCATTTACTGCCAGTCTCACTTTGGCCGAATTCTTCTCAATTCGTTCAAATGTGGCTGTTACCGCTCGCAACGTAGGTTAGTCCCCTTATAACCCCCTTTTTTATTTTAAAATAGTTAGTTAGTTTTCCGTGTGTTGGGGTTACCCCATATAGCTGTATTCCACCATAGTAGGGGGGGTATTCGGTAGACGAAATTTTCAGTTCATACCCCACATAGTATGGAATTCTAAAACGATTTAGTCGATTTAGCCATATGTTGTAATCATCTTTCTCTCGGAGGATATCGACATAAATACTAAAACGTGAGGTGTGAGAATGAACTGTATCGACCCGCATTTAGGACCAGGTCCTATATAAAACATCCAACCTATTTAATATGTAGCATGAAGGACGGAATTGGGATTCACAACTAAAATATTAGCTTGGAACTTGAGGTACATCGGCCCTTAATTAGGCCTAACCCCTTATATAATGAAAACACCAAATAGTTGCTAATTCTTGTCAATATCGGTCCCGGTTTAGTATGCCTCATATATAATATTGCCCTCTAAATTGGAGTATTTTCAGGATTTTATACACATGTTTCACCGTACCATGCGATAATAATATACGTCAACATTTTAGGGCTTTGAGATTTTACGAAAACCCCCATTGAAATTGCTGAATTTTCTATTTTGTTTAGAAAAATCGATTGGAAGAGTTGCCGTTATATGTATGTTCCCTATGTTTTCATTTCAAAAATTTGTCAGTATTTCTATGGTGGAGGGTATCCAAAGTTCGGCCCGGCCGAACTTAACGCTTTTTTAATTGTTTCAACTTCAACTGCCGCCCTTGTGTCAGTTAATGTTATCCACCTTTAAACCACTCTGAGCGGATTGGGCTGTCGAATGTGGCTTTGTAGTCGACGTAAAAGTGGAATATGTCGATGTGTTATTTGTGGGTCTTTTCCCCGATTAGGCCCAGTGTGAATATCTGGTCTATGTTGGATTTGCCAGGTCTGAAGCCGCATTGATACTGTCATATCATTGACCATTGGCTTCAGTCGTCCACACAGCACACTGGAAAGCCCTTTATACGCGATGGAAAGGAGACTAATTCCTCTATAGTTGGCACATATCGGTTTGTTACCTTTTTTGTGCATATATACTGTCATCTCTAATTGGTACTGTGAAATTTCTATGACAATTTTTAAATATTTTTGAAATGTATATGTATATATATACACCTAAGTCTGTGTTTACACGGTAGATTGGTTCCAGAAGAAGCATAATAAAGGGAATTCCCCTAAATTAGTGCTATTCACATTTGCTTTGACCAGTAACAATTGTTTGTACGCGCTAAAGGGGAATTCACTTAAATCTTTAAGCTAGTGTTCGCAAACTATCGATACTATCGATGGTTTCAGACTTTGTTTCTTTCATAAATACTTTTTTGTGATATGAACATACTTCGCAAAAATTAAATTTGACAAAAAAATGTAAGTACATAAAATTTCAAATCGTGCTAAATGGAATAAAATCGTCTAAAAATTAAAAATATTCAATTTTCAAACTGTGTGATATCAAAACCGTGTACAAAAAGATCGTGTAAAAACAGACGTAGGTGTATATATATATACCAATTTCTCTTGTTCAGTGAGTTATACTAAAATTTGATTGAGAATATTTTTTTCCTTTATACCATCCTTCTAAAATCTAGTGGGAAAAATTGGTACAAACTTCAAAGATAGGTTTTAATCCTAAAATGAGTTTTTATATTTTTAAGATTTTCGGCGATCTTCTAGTTTTGGTCTATTCTGAGACTTGGCTACTTTAAACCAATTTCGAAGATTGTTCATACATACGATCGGATCAAATATGGCAGTCTTACCGAAAAAATAACACATACCACAATAATACAAAATATAGGAATGTATTTACATATATATATATATACATATATTTGTTTCAGAATATATTTGTTTGCGCTATTGTATATATGATTCACGTTCTAAATTTTCGAATTGTTCGCGTTGATGATGATTGTCGGAATCTTGTTGATACACATATATGTATATTTGTATGTTTGTGTGAATATTACCCCCATTTAACTGTCTGGTGCCGGTCCGATAGTGGGATATGTTCCGAACTATTAGATTGTTTTTATTTTTTGTTTTCCATATTGTTGTTTGCCTGTTACTGTCAGTTAGTTTAGTCTGATGTTGTCTGCCTGTATATGTGTCTTGCTTCATGCTCCATGGCTCCAGTAGTCAGTCGTCGTTTCATTCGTTTCAGTTTCATCACTACAAACAGACATTGTGATGAAAGGAGCAAAACACCCAGAATTTCTACAATTTTATTGTTGAAATGTGAATTTGTTGTTGTGGCTTTTTTGCTCTATTTTTTCTTTTAGTTATATTTTTTTCTGGAGTTTTTTTTTTGTGAGGCGATTTTCTATTTCCACTCAAAGCGCCATAGTTTTTATTGTTTTGCATTTTCCCCCCGCTTCTTCGCTAGTTTTGCCTGATGTGTTGGTATTTTTTAATAACTTTTTCCAATTTTTTTATGGTTTATGCCAGTTTAAAATGACTTGTTTCCTTTTCTGGTTTTATGGAACATTGGCATGTGGGGAGAACAAAACAAAAAAATGAACCATACAAAATGGAATGTAAATAACTATAAAACAAAAGCATTTATGAGGTCATTAATTTACTGTTATTCGTGCTCATGTTATAGGACTTTAATTGCTCTCTGTCGAAGGGTGTTTGACCTGCAGACAGAGAGGATTGTATGCAAATGATGTATGATGATGGGTGTGCGAAACAATATAACTAAATAGAATAACTAGCCTTTAAATACACTTCCATAGAGTATTGAGGGTGTAGCTCGAGCACTTATATCTCTAATGGAGTTTAAAATACATTCTTTAAAAAATCCAGGACTAAAGTTCTAATGGAGTTTAAAAAATATTCTTTATAAAGTCCACGCCTTTAGCTCCAAGGAAGCCTAAAAAATATTCTTTGAAAAATCCACGCTTTTAGATCTAACGAAGCTTAATAGATCCACGCCAATAGCCCAAATGGAGCGTAAAAACCAGTGAGCCGAGCAGTATAGTCGGACGGGGCCGACCCTGCACATCTACCACGAAAAGCAAACATTCTGCGGTTCTATATTCTGAGCCTGGGCAATATTTCGTGATACTTGCACCCTTTTTACCGATTATAGATCAACAACTCCAATTTTATTTTCGAAAAATTTTTTTTGAAGTGAATTTTTACTCCATAAAATAAAAAAATCGTCACTTTAGGTTTTGGTTGATTTGACCCTTAGGAATATTGACCGATCATCATCTAAACAGCCGCTCTAAGTATTTGGCCAGATCCCCTTCACCTTGTAAAATATGTGATGTTCTGCATATAAAATTGCTCTAGAGCAACTAGAAAACCTGACGAAATTAAAGTTTTCTGTTCATTGCACCCCCTGAATGAAATCTCGACTTGAAAGAAAACTATAGGCATCGTCCTTGACCATAATCGGAACTTCATGTACAATTTCAAAGCGATCAGCCCGACATTTCCGTCCTTATATGCCCTTCAGGAGCAAGTATATACGCCCCAGAATAAACATTTTGTAATTTTTCACTCAAAAGTTAGGATCCATTTGACCCGCTAAATATTGACCGATCTTTATCAAAACAGCCATGCTTATTCTTTGGCGCCAATCCCCTTCTCCATTTAAAATTTCACAATGTTTGGAGCACAACTGCGAGCTCTGGAGCGACCAGAAAAACCTATAAAATCTTTAGCAAAAACATTATGGGTCATCATTGGGCCGAACCCATCCTACATGCAACATTTCGTGAAGATTGGTCCATAACTGTGGCCTGCATCGTGTTTACAAATTATAATGGACAGACGGACGGATCGACTATCTAGTCAAGATATGACAATCGGTATACTTAAAGGTGGGTCTAGGACCAATATTTCGCGACGTTACAAACTCTTGGGACTGCACAAAGCTATAATACCCTGACAACAAAGTTGTGTAGGGTATAAATATTCTTTAAAAAATCCACGCCTATAGCCGTAATGGAGCTTAAAAGATATTCTTTAACAAATCCAAGCCTATAGCCCTAATGGAGCTTAAAACATATTCTTTAAAAAATCCACGCTTTTGGCTTTAAGGGAGCTTAAAAAATATTCATTAAAAAATCCACACCTTTAGCTCTATAGGAGCTTTAAAAAATATTCGAAAAATCCGCTTCCATAGCTCTAATGGAGCTTAAAAATATCGTTAAAAATCCACTAATGGGACTTAAAAAATCTACGCCTACAGCCCATAGCTCCAATGGAGCTTATCATATTAACAAAATCGACCATAAAGCTCTGTCTGGCCTTAAACATTTTCAAAAATATTCTTTTAATATCCATGCATATAGCTCTAATAGAGCTTAAAATATATTAAAATTTCCTTATGTCTTAAAAAATATTATTTAAAAAATCCAACATGTTCTATGATAAACAGCGTAGATAATTAATATGAATAACAAACACGATAATAATCCAATTACTTGCAACCCAATTCCATTATGTACCATTCGCAAAAACAACGGCTCAAAATATATATTTAATCTCCGGGTTTTTGTTTTTACTCAATGGTTTTCTATGCGACTCTCACCTGAGAAAATTCCATTAAAAGTTGGCCTAATCGGATCATGAGATATAGAGAAAAAATTCTTAGGGCAGAAAAAAAGAAGATAACTCCTATCTTTTATACTCTTTATATGTTATGTTTTATATATACAACTCATCTTTTGCTCAATAAGATTAAGTCCATGCTATGGCATTTACTCCACATGAAAAAAAAGAAAAACTAAGCTTTTGTTGTTGATGGTTTGTTAAGTCTGGTGAAAAAAAATTGTTGTTGCTGTTGTTACTATTTTTTTCTCTCTTGTTTTGTTCTCCATTTATTTTAGTATTTTTTCAATTTTATGGTTTCTGGATAATATGCGTTCAACTAGAAGTAAATTCCCATGGAATATTGTTTTCAACTGGTGCAGCCACACATACACGCATGGAGAGAAGAATCAGATCATCAACCATAACATTTTTAGAATAACACAAACAGAATGTTATGGTAACAGTGGTCATCAGCAACATATTCATATGACCCACAAAAAATTACCCATCAGCTCACCAATCTGTCATAGTTCGAACAGAGTTTGAGATACTTTACACAACTACCACTAAAGTTTAACTTTAAATTTCCCTCAAAAGTCTTGGTCCATTTGACCCACTAAATATTGACCGATCATTGTAATAATTATCATGCATTTCCGTTGACCATATTTCTTTCCACGTTCAAAAATTTAGGGGTTTCCGGGTTATAAATTTGGACTCTACAAAAACTACATGTCAACTCCTAAATATCATTTGATTACCATCAACCTGGACCAATAATGGAATTTACTGCAAAATGTCAGTGCGATCAACGCCCTCTACAGACCCTTTTAAAAATGAAACCACGCCTATGGACGGAGCCCGAAGAGAATTAAAAAACTAAAAATATTTTTGAAATAAACCACTCCTATGGTTGCAGCTTAAAGATTATTTTTTGAGAAATCAAAAATATAAAATCTACAGAGGTGTTATGGGTTTAAAAATATTCTTTAAAAAATGATGCATATAGGTATGAGCTTAAAAAAATAAAACCACGCCTATGGATGGATCTTAGAAATAGTTTTGAATAAAACCATGCCTATAGTCGGATCTTAGAAATAGTTCCGAAAAATCCACACCACTATAGTCGGATCTTAGAAATAGTTTTGAATAAAACCATGCCTATAGTCGGATCTTAGAAATAGTTTCGAAAAATCCACACCACTATAGTCGGATCTTAGAAATAGTTTTGAAAAAAACCACGCCTATGAGCGGATATTAGAAATAGTTTTGAATAAAACAAAGACTATGGGCGGATCTTAGAAATAGTTTTGAATAAAACAAAGACTATGGGCGGATCTTAGAAATAGTTTTTAATAAAACCACGCCTATGGGCGGATCTTAGAAATAGTTTTGAATAAAACCACGCCTAGGTCGGAACATAGAAATGAGAGGAATGTACCCGAAACAAAAATGCAGCGAAAGTTTATTGTTGAAGATGCGTTTCAAAGCTACGGGTCGCATGCAACGTAGGGCGATATACCACAAATAGCTTTCCTGAAGTCTATGGAGAAAAATGAACAGAACTCTCACACATCAGCTGAAACGAGCACATCAATAAAAAAACTGAAATAAAGAATTTTCTTCACTATAACCCTCAGTTCAAGCATTGCGAGATCATGTTTTGGAGGTTCCTCAATCGGAGTGCGACAAGTGCTTCGATAATTGGCCTTCTAGTTCATGAATAAATATACAGATCATGCTGGAGAATACCTTGAAAAGGAATAAAAACTATTCGCAGTCTCATTATAGGTCGAGCCAGACTTTTAATACCTTCCATCTTAAGGTGGGCTTTCAAAGTAAAGAAAATCGACCAGGCCCCTTATATGGGGAAAACGAAGTCAAAATTCAGATACATGTATACCCCCTTGCGTGGGTATTATGATCAGAGCGTCGCTAGGATTTTCTAACGCCGCGAAATATTTCGATGTTCATAGTTAAGCCATTATAATCTATAAACTAGGTATATACCACAATTATGGACCAATCGTTACGAAATTTTGCATGGTGGTTCTGTCAATGGAGGCACCTATTCTTTTTGGAAATGATCGGTTAATACTTCAGTTATGAAATGGACCAAACATTTTTGTCGATTTTCCTGGTCTCTCTAGAGATCATAATAATGATTGAAACATCACGAAATTTTACACGGAGAAGGAGATCTGAGCAGTATGTCTGTTTTGATCGGTCCATATTTAGCGGGCTATTATGCATTCCGGTTATGATCATGGACAGTTATAGCTTACTTTAGCTTTATTTTAGTATGTTTTTCTAGTCAGTTTATAGGTCACAACTATAAGCCGAAAATCACGATCTACCCAACGAATCTGTCAATATTTTTCTGGATGAGTGTTTTTAAAGAGTTTAAAATTACTTATAAAAGAATATGCATACTTATGAAGAATGGACGGGCTCAAGAATGAGTTCAGTTCTATGGACGGAGCTTGAGAATGAAATCATTTCCATGGTAGGGACTTAAGAATTAAACCCGAAATAAAACAGCAATTCGGCAGTTTGAATTCAGCGAAAGTTGATCGTGGAAGATCAAGCCATGTATTGGAGTTGTTCGACAATAGCCCTTGGAGGTCATGAAAAAATATAGCGATCGTGCTGGTTACATTCGAACACTGTGCCGTATAGGGTATACCAATAGCCCTTTGAGGTCATTCGAACACTGTACCATAGAGCGTTATAGGGTATAACACTTAAAAATGTCAAGTTCGGCTGAGCTAAACTTTAATGTCCTTCATTAAAAGATGACCTTTCAAACTAAAGAAAATCGGCCAGGACTCTTATATGGGGAAAACAAAGTCAGAATTCAGATACTTAAATTAGAAAATTGGCCTGGGACCTTCATAATACCGAAAATGTCATTGTTTTTTCATTGCGAAAATTTTAGATTTTATACCGTGTTGCGAGGATATTAGTATAAGTTCGTGTTGTCCCAAGAGTTTCTTCCGATCATCTTATTTAAATTAGCTGAGCACATCTATTGATGAAAGAGGACGGATATTATCATTATATTTATCTTCATCGTTACCACACCAAATAATATAAATATTTCGTAATTTTGCACAGGCTCGACATTAGGCTCCTCAGAAAGTTAAAGATCCGTGGTAGTTGTGTAGGGTATTATATGGTCCCGTCCGACTCTACTGCCCCAATCGTTTTAGTATTATAAAATGGCTGTAAATGGCATTTTGAGACCTGGGGAGTTTAAAACTTTGCCACAGAAATATTTTCAGTTATCATCATATGCTGAAAGAAGTAAAGGCCGAACTTAAAGACGTTGTGACAGATTCTAGACAATATTATATATTGGAGGTACCATACTTAATACTAAATTCAAATCGGAATTTCGTGCTTACTTTCCTTGCAATCAGAACGACAAAAGGTCTTTGGCCATTTGCATCATCTTGGATGAAACCGAATTGATTGACCTATCGGACCAAGAAATAAGTATATATATATATATATTGTAAAAATCGGTATACCAAAAAGTTTGTGGTACCTGGTGGCTATATCTGCCAGAAAGTTTTTTATCCTCTGAGAATACTAAGTACAAAATTCCATACACCAGTAGGACAAAATATAATCCTATATTTTAAATTTTCTATGAATTTGTACCGTACCCATCAAAAACGCATAATGCAAACTTACAGTCACTTCAGATGGAAAATGTGCGCTTTACTTGGGGAATAAATCAATATATATACACATATCGATGAGTTCCTGCTAATGTTTTTCACCTTCCAGAAATCTGAAATGCAGAATTTCCAAATTCAATTTTACTATGATCAATTATAGGTTTTTACATGGTGAGTTCCCCGTTCCAAAAATAATAAATACAAATAATTTATATTTTGAACCACCCTGCATTAGTGTTGCACAGAAATGTGCAATGAACACACACCGATATGCAACAAATTGTGCCGTTGCCACACAATGTTACATGTGTCTTTGTGTATTGTTATTTACTCCAAAAAATATTCTGTATGGAGTTTATTACCATGGTAACCCCCCTCAGAGGGAATAATATGTTCTATTCCCTGGAGAATGGGAATTTGATAGGTTGTAAGAGTGTGATTGTGTGTGTGACTGCAATTTTTTTTCTGTTGCAATATGCAACCAGCAACATTTGTTGTCATAATGGTTATACTGGGTTTTTTGTTCAATGTTTCACACACATGCACACACATTCGTGTTATGCGTTTGTGTGAGTGTATATCATATTTCACCCAGATTTGTTATAGTTTGTGCTTTTTTGTTCTGCATCCAGTTATATTCCCTTTTTCGTTTTTATATAAATGTGTGTATGTATGTATGTTTTTTTAATATTCCTTTTCATCTTTATTATGGGCATCACTGACCTGCACAAGATTAGCGTTTTGTGTGTTGAATCCTATAGGTCTGTAAATGAATCTGTGTGTGTGGGGATATGAGATTGTGTTTGTTTGTATGTGAATTTCAGTCCGTCCATAATCTGTGGACTTAAAAATTACTTATATTTCTGTTGCTTTTTGCTGTGTGAGTTGTTGGTCGGTCGGTCGGTTGTGAAATGAAGGAATGCTTGTAGTTTTGTAAAACTCCCACAAACACACATTCAGTCGCGCACACACACACAACGACACACTCGAAACAAACCTCGTGGTTATACAATTTTTAGCTATTTTAATTAACACAAACGTGGTGCATTGTATAATCATTTTTAACTGATATAAAGCGAGTAATTAGTGTTACAGACGTGTGTGTGTGTTTGTGTCTTTGTGTGGGTTATGTTAACGTAAATATTTGTACGAGTGAATGTGTGTTTTCTGGTGTATAATAATTCTCACCAATTGGATTATAGAGATTAGTCATTGTTATGCATTTGCAATGATGATGGTCTGTGTCCGGTCGTATTTATGGTTTTGCAGGATTGTCCATGTAATGTTCGAAACATTTTCGTCTGTGTGGACAAAATGACTGGATTATATAACGCAAATGTTTGATTGAGCTTATGTGTCTATATCAAAATTAATGACTTCTGTTGGTTTTTGCAAAAATGTGACAATGTGAACAAAGTGTAAGGTGAATTGGATGCTTAGGAAAAGGGGGTTAAAATCCACAAAACGGTGGCGGTGGTTCATCAATATTCAAAATAATTGAGTTTTATATTGAGAATGAGAGGACGAACACCTCACACCAACCACCGTCATTTAAAATACCTAGAATCGGACGAGCCATTTATATATTGGGGCTTTGCAATTTTGTATGACATGCGGAATTTCAACATACTTAGGAAAAAAATTTTGATCTTCTTCTGTGGTAATGATAACATTAAATTTTTTAATTTTTAATAAATGACCAATATCCGCCATCTTATATCAATAAATACTGACCGATGATTTGTCAAGCTTATTCCCCTTCCATATCTTTAATTCCTTGCTGTTGAGGTCATTATTATGAAATCAGGAAAAAAGATAAAAATAAAAGTTTTTGGCCCAGTATTTTTGGTAAGCACTTCTTGTCCCGATAACAGCCAAAAAACATCATCAAGAAACCCATGGTACGACCAGGAGTTTCGTAATGCTACTGATGTAAAAAACGGAGAGTATAGGGCAATCCTGCAGATAGTAGCAACACGTAATGCGATGGAGAATTATCGGGAGAAAAGGAGAGAGGATAAACGTATTTTCAGATAAAAGAATAAAGAACAAGAAAAACGTGAGCTTGAGCAAATCGAGATGTACAGGAGTCAGAATGAAGTCCGGAAATTTTACCAACGAGTAAAACACAGCGTATTGAGGATTTGGAAGGAGCATTTTGAAAACCTTATGGTATCAAATAGTGGCGGTGAAGAAGATACCCCAGAACCAATAAGATATGACGGTATAGAGTGTATATCACCTAGCCATGATGAGGTCAGAATATCAATTAATCAGCTGAAAAACAATAAAGCAGCAGGAGCCGAGCTATTCAAGACTGGTGGTCAGATGCTGATCAGGAGCATGCACCAACTGATTAGTACAATTTGACTAGAGGAATGCATGCCCAATGGAACACCAGCATCCTGTGTCCCGGGCACAAAAAGATACAAGACGCTATGTAACACCTATGGAGGAATTAGTCTTCTTTCCATCGCATATAAAATGCTAACAAGCGTGTTGTGTGAACGAATGAAGCCAATGGCCAATGATATTATTAGACTATACCAATGCGGCTTCAACCTGGCAAATCCACCATTGAACAGATCTTCACTCTGCGCCAAATCCTGGAAAAGACTCACGAAAAACACATCGACACATTCCACCTATTTGTCGACCATAAAGCCGCATTCTACAGCCCTATCCGCCCAGAAGTGTTTAAAGTTATGTCTGCGTTCGTCATTCCTGCAAAATTTTTACGGCTATGCGTGATAACTTTAAGTGGCACAAGGTCAGCAGTTAAAGTCTGAAAGGACCTATCGGAGTCTTTTAATTCCGGACGAGGATTCAGACAATGTGACAGTTTGTCGTGTGATCTGCTGGAAAAGGTCATACGAGACGCAAAGGTGAACAGAAATGACACTCTGTACACCAAACAACACATGTTACTTGCCTACGCCGATGACATCGACAAAATGGACCGAACATTGAGAGCGGTAACAGCCACCTTTGAACAAATTGAGAAGGAGTCTGCCAAAGTGGGTCTGGCAATAAACGGCGAGAAGACAAAGCTGATGGTACCAACGCGCGAGACGTCCAGTAGACTCGAACTTTGTGACTTGAGAACTTCAGTTTCGAGGTAGTTAAAGATTTTATATACCTTGTACAGCCATAAATAAAACTAATGACATCACTTTTGAAATTCGGAGAAGGATAATGTTGGCCAACAGATGTTACTATGGTCTAAGTAAGCAGAAATAATGTCACCTCCCACTAGACCAAACTCAAGCTTTACAAGACGCTGATACTACCCGTGCTGTTATATGGATCTGAAGCACTGGTACTTGCACAAACAGATAAGGCAGCTATTGGGGTGTTTTAGAGAAAAATTATCCGAAAGATCTACGGGCCGATCTGCGTCGACAGTGAATATCGGCATCGAATTTACCACGAGCTTTACAATCTGTACGCGGACATCGTCATAGTCAGTAGTATTGTACTGCAGCGACTACGGTGGATATGCCATATGTGCGAATGAATGAGAATGCCCCAGCTCAAAAGGCATATACAAGCGAGCCTACCAATGTTTCACACAGAAGGGGAAGGCCACGAAGTACACATGGTCTTTCAAATTGGAGGAGATGCGCACAAGACCGACGCGCTTGGAAATCATTTTTAAGCTCGGTTTATTTTTGCTAATCAAAACTAAAATACATTCTAGTCGAGATGCAAATTTGACGTGGCGTTAATGATGCGGGACCTTATATGCCAAAACATGGAGCTTTGTTCAAACTTTAGGTCGAGCACTTTGAATGCAAATTTTCGTGTTATCCTTTCATTTCGAAAATGTATTTGCACATAAGGGGTTAAACACAACCCTCCATCTGAGAAACGCATATGCTACCTCCACGTACATTACCATCTTTGGAATAGCACTTCTTTTATTTATAATCCGCCAATAAATATTTATTAATATCTTGTGATATATTATTTTTATAACACCTTTGAATAGCGTCATCAAGAACTCATCTGGCAGTGGCTTCGAAATGACAATCAACTTCCCACAACCATCACATATTCAAAAGAGGGAAAAAGAGAAACAATAGAGAATATGCAAAAGAGTTGATGGCATAAGGCATACGACGAATAAAAAAAACCATAACAATGACGATGGCAATGAATACGATTACGATTATTATTATGGACATTTTTTATAGAAAAAATATTATTATTGAAATGTAATAAAACTAAAGTCCTAAAGCTATTGAACACCTGTATCTCCTGTGTGGAGAAAAAAAAGAAAAACAAAACAATATTGGCCTTGTAGCAGACAAATATTCAAAGCATTTAAGTCAAATGCTGTTCACTACAATCCCCAATCCCGTGGTGTCATAAATATTAAATAAAATCTCTATGGTTGTTGTTCGGCTTCCGTTAACATAATTTGCCAATAAAAATTCATTGAATTATATTTTGATAGGTTTATGACATTATCAAGACATCAGGATAAGACCATCATAAATGGCGGTAAGGGAGAAAGGACCCATTCTCAAAGGACAAAACAGTCAGGAAATATAGGCTGACTGACAAGCAGCCACATTCAATATACTATTGCTCTACACAACAGTAGCCATCCAAGCAAGCTTCTGATTGAAGTCAATTTGTGTCGGTGGAGTTGGTGGTGATGGTGGCAAAACATTTAACAGCTTGACTGCCTCTTTTTCCTGTAGTCAGTCAACAGCCACTATTCAATTATTATCATAGACCCAGTAAGGGGGTGAAAAGGAAATTTCTGTCAAAAGAACTAAACGGAGACAACACTCTGTCAGTTTGTCTGTCATTCAGTCAGCTCGTCAGTCAGTGTGGCAAGTTGACTATTACGGATATGGTAAGATGAAAAAGGGTATATACCGTCTACTAAGTCATATGTCAAGTCATGGTCTTCTTGTAGTCATAGCCAACAAAAACAACAACGACATCGGCAAGACAAGACAACCAAACCAAATTGCAAATGCTGAAGTTGAAAATGGGATAGAGAACAGAAAATATGAAAACATATAAACACCAACAACAACAAAAATTGTTGTCCCTTGTTGTCCTTATACAAATCAATTGTTATGCTTCATTGGCTTTTACGACATCTAAATAAAGGACACAAAAAAGTTATGTTAACGGAAATTGAGAGGACATCCAATTGTCTTCGACCGGTGGAACATATTGGTATTTTTGAATAAATACACAAATCATATACATTCCAGGGCTATTTATAAGGCTGAAAATTTAAAGTATGAGATCAAGAGATTGGATTGTTATAAATTCACATCCTATACTTCAATAAACTGAAGGGTCAGCCGGTTTAAACTGTCGATCTGGAGATTAGTGTATATAGAAGAGATAAAAGAACAAGGAGTATATGACAAGATGAAGGACTATTGAGTTAATACGGCCAAAATAGCAGTCTGGAAATTTAATGCTATTTGTACCCTACACAACAATGTCGTAAGGGTATTATAGTTTTGTGTGCCCCAGAAGTTTGTAACGCATTGAAGTATTTATCCTAGTCCCACCTTTTTGTATACCGATCATCATCGCTGAGTCGATCTAGACGTGGGTGTCTATTCATTATAATTTGTAAACATCATACAGTACACAGTTATGGGCCAATCGCCACGAAATTTTGCATGTATGAAGGGTTCTGACAAAGAATTCCCCTTTTGTTTTTGGTAATGGTCGATTAATATAAAGGGAATGAAATGAACCAAAAAACAGTATTTTCTGGTCGCTCTAGAGGCCACAATATTGACCCGAACAGTACGAAATTTTACACTGAGAAATGGGGTATTAAAATAATAATAATGAAAAATAACTCAATTTATATTCCATGGCGTATATATTACTCCTGAAGAACATAAACACGAAAAGTTGATAGTATATCCAAGTTGGTGTGCAGAGGAATCGATACCAATTATATTGTTGTGTGTACTCGGATGGTGGAGATAGAACACAAATTTTACACGAGGAAAGGATCTAGCAAATTATTTGTTCTGGGTCAAGTGAACCAAAAAGTTTGTGTGTAAAATCCCCTACTTGAATCGCATGAAGTAAATTTTTACTTCGGGAAACATGGTAAAGTAGCTGCAAATACCGCGAAGTATCGCCCAGGCGCGGAATATAAATCTGCAGAATATTTGAGTCCGTTGCTAGTTGTGTAGGTTATCATATGGTCGGCCAAATATACTGCTCAGCTTATTGTTTTTTGTACTATACTTACTTAGCTGGCTTATGAAAGAACGGTTGTTCCATAAGCCAAACACGTCGGTCTTGTGCGCATCTCATCCAAATTGAAAGACCATTTTCCGACCTAATTGACCTTTCCATCGGATTCGTGGCCTTCCCCTTCCACTTGGCTCGTTTTTATATGCCTTTTGAGCTGTGGCATCTTCATCCACTCTCCCAACATGGCTTAGCGCTCGCAATTTTCGACCGATTATGTCGATGTCGTCGGCAAGTAACATATGCTATTTGCTGTACAGAATGTCATTCTGTACATCTCGTATGACCTTTGCCAAGAGGATGTTGAACAGGTGTCATGACAAACTGTCACCTTGTCTGAATACATGTATGACATTGAAGGGCTCCAAGAGGTTCTTTCCGACCTTCTACCAGTTAAATTTATCCTGCATAGCCGTATTAAGTTTGCAGGAATGCCAACAGCAGACATGGCTTTAAACACCACTGAACGGATAGGGCTGTCGCTTTATAGTCGAGGAATAGATGGAATGTGTCGATGTGTGTTCGTGGGTCTTTTCTAGGATTTGGCGCGAGTGTAAATCTGGCCAGGCGTGAAGCGGCATTGTCCAATAATGTAATTTATCATTGACTTACGTCTTTCACACAACACGCTGGATAGCACTTTATATGCGATGGAAAGGATACTTATTCCTCTATACTTGGCACATATGGTCTTGTCTCCTTTTTTGTGCACGGGACACTGGATGCTGAGGTTCCAATCATTGGGCCATCTGACCACCAATCTTGAATAGTTCAGTTTGTAACCCATCGGCACCTGCTGCCTTATTATTTTTCAGACACAGCACGCTGGATAATAATTTATATGCGATGGAAAGGATACTTATTCCTCTATAGTTTGCACATATGGTCTTGTCTCCTTTTTTGTGCACGGGACACTGGATGCTGAGGTTCCAATCATTGGGCCATCTGACCACCAGTCTTGAATTGTTCGGTTTGTAACCCATCGGCACCTGCTGCTTTATTATTCTTTAGACGATTGATTATTATTATGGCCTCATCTTGGCTAGGTGGTATACACTCTATACCGTCTTATTTGTTCTTAGTTATCTTCTTCAACACCACTATTGGATACCAGAAGCTTTTCAAAATGCGGACTTCATTCTGACTCCAGTACATCTCGATTTGCTCCCGTTATTCTTTATCTTTCTTATTTTTTCTGAAATGACGTTTCTCCTCTCTCCACTCCTCCCGATAATTCTCCATCGCAATACGTGTTGCTACTGTCTGCAGGGTTGAGATCTCAAGTGTAGTGTAGTGAGGTTGCATCCATAAATTAAAAAAAAAAATATACAAAAAGTGTACGGAAAGTACTAAATTACCGAAAACTACCTCTAGTGTTGTGATGGTAATACCAAACCATAGCATAATACGTGGACCTCCTCATATCCGAACGCATACATCAATATAATTGTTTCCAATTTAAAGGCAAATCACTCCTGTTACATATACTGTCAACTTCTCCGAGTTAAGTCCTTTTGTCGTCACTTTATCTACCAAAAAATCTGAGTCATGAAAGAGCCATGCTTGTTCCTGGGTCAAATCCATTTCTCGGTGTAAAATATGATGTTTTTGGTCCATTTCATCATCATCAAAAAACAATAGGTGTCTTCATTGGCCGCAAACGGATTTGCATGCATAATTCGATTCCATGTCAGTTCGTTATTGGTCCATAACAAATTATACTACATAGGTGAACGGACGGACACGCATGTCTAGACCGACTCAGCTTATGGATATATGACGATTGGTATGCTAAAAAATGTGGGTCAAGGACCAATATTTCCTGGCTTTGGGGTCATACCCAATGTAATCAATACTCCTCTTCAAATACCCATTAATATAATTGTTTATAATATTATTTATTATAACAATAATTCGTTTTGGCAATATAATACAAAAACCATTATTATTATAAAGACACCAACAATAATAATTTGTATTAATGGCTCTATAAATGTCAACACCTTAAAACATTCAAAGATAAAAACCGACAGAAGCTTACCTCATAAAATCCTGACAAATTCTCTAAATTTGCCATTTTAACACCCTAAAATACGAAAATTACTGACACTTTATCACAATAGCACACAGACACACAGACACATACGTACACGTAGAAATGATGACACACGTTTTACGGATAGGTAAATTCACAAACACACGCACTCACACATACATGTGAATAACAATTTGGCAACAAGACGAACGAAAGAACGAACAAGTTAAAAGAAGCAACAATTACGCCTGACAACATAAACTGACCCTAATGACA
Organism: Musca vetustissima; assembly: GCF_032173495.1. NCBI lineage: Eukaryota > Metazoa > Arthropoda > Insecta > Diptera > Muscidae > Musca > Musca vetustissima. The sequence goes on from NW_026879941.1 coordinate 257,874, forward strand.
TACAACACACTTAGTCCAGGGTAAAGACACACGCACAGACATAATAAAGTTGGACAAGGTTATACTAGACATTCGGCCTAAAGCTGATAAAAAAACAGATTATTTTTAGGGAGCTAGAATCGAAAGAATTCGAAGAATCTTACAAACATTTCCAAAAGAAATCCGTATTCATTTTATTTATGTTCGACTGTACCTCTGGAATGAGGGTAGTATAACCGAAAATAAGCCCCACAATGTAAGCCAGGACATTCCAATCTTAGATATTCAAACATTCATTCATTCACACATACACTAAATTTACCCACATTTTGTAATGTCATCAACTCACTCACACCACCACAGCCAGGCATACCAACCAAAACCATACCATATTTGTAAACACCATGGTAAATGAAATTAGTTAAATTGTGTCTTAGGCCTGAGATCCATAATGATTTAAGGGACCAAAAATTTAGCTTTTCTCCTTGGAATTTTGTAGCAGCCAATGGTGTGTTTATATACACAACGGTGTAGGTGTGAGTTGTGTGAAAGTTTGTGTTCACCTGTTTTTTTGTTTGCTTGTTCGAAAAGCGTAAATATTTTCTCTCCACCTGCTTTCAAGAAGACTCACGGCCCTACCGCAGCATGCTAATGTTGTTGTTGTTGTCTTTTATTGTTCTACCGAAAAGCGATGACACGGTGGGATGAAGAGAAATCGCTGTTGATATTATAATTTAAATAATTTATTTGTAAAGTGGTTAAACTCCTGTTGGCCTGATGTTGGGTAAAATATTCCTTGTGGCGGAGGTGGGTGGGTGTTGAAGGTTTCGTCCGTGTAAGAAAGATATGTAAATTGTATTTATAAAATGATAATAAAATGAAGAAAATATGTTTGGAATTTAAAGAAGATTTAAAAGAGGGTAAAATTGCCTAACCGATATTTGAATAAAATAAAAATAATGTTGATAAATTAAATATTTGGTTCTGTTTTAGAATAAGGACAAGAACGTCACAGAGGCGTTCTTAGGTCGTCTAATATTCCTATACAGTCAATTTTAAATCGAATTTTAAATCGGTTCCTTAAATCGATCTTTGAAAATTGTCAGCTTTTAAGTTGTTTATGACCTGAGAAATTAACAGACGCAGAGCTTGGAATTCTAGGAACTTCAATATACAAGACATAAACTGGATATTTTTATTAAGGAAAATTCAAAACCAGCACATATATAAAAATATTCAGAGCAGAATAGTTTTATTAATTTTTATTTATTTATTTTTTGTGGGTCCCCAATATGTAGGCATTATCAAAAGATTGACATATCGCTCATTTGCTGCAAGACCGGCAATTAAAAAAATCGATTTAGCGGAAAAAGAATTTTCAATTCATTTTTTATATAACATGAAGTCTGATATAGCGAACTATTCTGCATCCATAACTCAAATATCACCATTTTTGATTTATACCGTTCTTGCAAGAAATGAACGATATATAAAAGGTTTTCTGCAACGATGATTCACAACCAATTATAGCCACATTGATGGGGGAATTTCGAAAATAACGAAAGCAGGGCGGAATCCCATATCAAAATTAAGTCCACTTCAAATGGATAATGGGAAAAAAGGGGGAGGTACCGTTGTGTGAGAGCTATTTGCCCCATTTTCAACACCCAACATCAAATGTTCGGAATTACAGCAAATTCTGTGGATTAAAACAAAAAATGGAACACGATAATTACCTATGGCGACCTATGTCGCAATGCCAAAATACAGCTCATTCGGTTGAATAATGTGTCAAAAAATTCAAACACCCAATTTACAATACTCCCCTTATAAATTATCCGAAGTTTTCTTACAAAAGATTCGCATGTATGATTTATAGAACATCAGACGCTGTTATGTGTAGAAGTCCAGATAATCCTATTATTACAGTCCAAAGGGACCAGAAGGTCTCCCAATAAACAACCAAGGGTCCTACAGGGTGTCAACATATATAACACCAGTGGGACTTCTTATCAAAGACCAGAGAGTCGGTGGCATCACACGGAAGACCCGAAAGTCTTCTTATAGTCAACCCAAACTGGTATTTAATGAAGATCTGAAGATCTAGAAGGTGTTCTTATTGAATACCAAAATGTCTTCACATTGAAGATAAAAAAGTCTGCTTTATCGAAAACAAGAATAATAAGACTCGGAGGTCTTATTTATAACACAACAGCTTATTTATAAAAGGTCCGAAGGTTTCCATCCAGAAAACTTCTTCTAGAAGACCAGAAGGTCTTATTGTAAAATACTAGAAGTTCTTCCTTATAGAAACCCAAATGTATTATAGAGGACACGAAGTACTTATTATAGGAGACCGAAATATAGATATAGAGAATACCAGGAACGCTTCTTGTAGACGATCAAAAGGTCTTCTTATAGAAGAATAAAAATAGATGACCAGAAGGTCTTCTTATTGAAGACTATAATATCTACCTGTATAAGACCAGAAGGGTTTCTTATAGAAGACCAGAAGGACTTCTTATAGAAGACAAGAAGTTCTTCTTATGAGAGAACAGAAGGTCTTATAAAATACCAGAAGGGCTTATAAAAGACCAGAAGTACTTTTAAAAAGTCTTCTTATAGAAGAATACAATAGAAGGCCAGAAGGTCTTCTTATAAAAGACCAGAAGTTATTCTTATAAGAGAACAGAAGGTCTTATAAAAGACCAGAAGGTCTTATAAATGACCAGACGGTCTTCTTACGGTTCATAGAGAAAATCAGAATATTTTCATATAGATGACCCGAAGTTCTTCAATATAAGACCTAATGTCGTCTTAAAGAACTCGAAATGTTATCATATAGAAGACCGCAGTGTCCTATTATAGAAGACGAAAATAACTTCCTATTGAATGTCTTTCTATAGAAGACCTAGATGATCAAAATATATAGTCATAGAAAATATGGAGGATCAAAATATTTTGATATAAAATACCAGTAAGTCTTCTTATAAAAGGTCTTCCTTGAGAAGGCCTAGATGATCAAAATATTTCTTCATAGAATTTTGTAAGGCCTTCCCATAAAAGGCCAGAAGGTTTTCTTATACAGCACCAGATTGTCTTCTTGTAAAAGCCAGAAGGCCTTCCTATAGAAGTTCTCATAGAAGACCGAAAGGTCTACGTGTAGACCCTCAACATATCTTCTTATAGAAGTCCAAAAGGTATTTTATGGAAGACCTTCTTATAGAAGATAAACATATCTATCTATAGAAGATCCGAAGGTCTTCTTATGAAAAACCGGGATGACCTATTTACAATACCAGAAAGTCTTCTTATAGAATACCAGAAGATTTTATCATAGACAACGATAAGGAGTACTTATAGAATTGACGACCTTCTTTATAGAAGATACGAAGGAAATGTCCTTATATCAGGACGGAAGATCTTATATAATACTAGAAGGGATTCTTGTAGAAAACCAGAACGTCTTAATAAACAAGGTCGGTGAAAACTTTTATTGAAGAACACAGGGTCTTCTTATCGCAGACCAGAATATACTACTTATAAACGACAAAAAAAAATAGAAGACCTAGAGGGGACTAGCAATTTTTAACCACATGGACCTCGTATCCTCTAGTTGTTTTTGAAGAATGCCTTTTCTTACAATTGACAATTAAACACTTCTTAGTTTTTTTATTTCATCAAAACTACTTGACTTCTGCAACTTCTTAATGAAAAACTTAAAGCTAATGGAAAATGACACTCCGTATCATTGTGTGGTTGTGTTTGGGAGGGTTGGTTTTTCATGTCTAATTGATCTAAATAAAATATTTAACATATTCCGACATTTATTCTCTACCACCAAAGAAGAAGAATAGAAAAATAAAAAATCACGAAAACAATAAAACAAAGTTTCATTTTTCTTGATTTGTTTGTTATTTTGTTGTTGGTACACACATCTATGCAACCATTTATCCACACACACACACACACACACACACATTTAAACGATAAGATTTGTACCAAAAATGGAAGTAAAATTTTTCATTAGGTTGATTTTGATACCAAAAGTTAACATGAAGACACACACACACTCACACACATCTATTCAAATCAACACACTTACATTCCATGGCACTTACTGTTTTTCCCACACATATGTACATATTTGCCGAACAAGATGATGATATTATTTGCCAAGAGAAGAGGAAAAAAACAACTGAAAGAAAAACTTAAGTGAAACAAATGAAAAAGTACTTTAATGAATACAAATGAACAACAAGGACCAAGAAGAAAATAATATCAAATAAAGAAATAATCTTTGGAGAAGAAAAGAAATGAATTGAAAGAAACAGAAACGAAATCGTCTGTTAAGTAAAGAACAATGGAAAACGCTTAATGTGAGACAACAAAAGCCACAGATATCCGCCACGATAAACATATTCTTCACATCACATGTGAGATTAACTACTTAAATAATAACGAAAAGATATCTATCGATGCACAGTGATCACAAGAGACATCGATTTTTATCGGGATAAATTAAGTGTTGAATGAGGTATAGTAATCTCGTGCAGGCATTGAAAAAATGTTATTAAAAAAATCAAAATATTTTTATAAAAATTTCAGCCATGCAAAAAATATTCTTTAAAAAATCCAAAATATTCTTTAAAAAATTCAGCCATGCAAAAAATATTCTTTAAAAAATCCAAAATATTCTTAAAAAAATTCAGCCATGCAAAAGATATACTTTAAAAAATCCAAAATATTCTTAAAAAAATTCAGCCATGCAAAAGATATACTTTAAAAAATCCAAAATATTCTTTAAAAAATTCAGCCATGCAAAAAATATTGTTTAAAAAATCCACGCCTTATAGTAGACTATGCAAAAAATATTCTTTAAAAAATCCACGCCTTATAGTAGGCCATGCAAAAAATATTTTTTTAAAAAATCCACGCCTTATAGTAGGCTATGCAAAAAATATTCTTTAAAAAATCCACGCCTTATAGTAGGCCATGCAAAAAATATTGTTTAAAAAATCCACGCCTTATATTAGGCCATGCAAAAAATATTCTTTAAAAAATCCACGCCTTATAGTAGGCCATGCAAAAAATATTCTTTAAAAAATCCACGCCTTATAGTAGGCCATGCAAAAAATATTCTTTAAAAAATCCACGCCTTAGGCCATGCAAACAATATTCTTTAAAAAATCCACGCCTTATAGTAGGCCATGCAAAAAATATTCTTTAAAAAATCCATGCCTTATAGTAGGCCATGCAAAAAACATTCTATAAAAAATCCACGCCTTATAGAAGGCCATGAAAAAATTATTCTTTAAAAAATCCACGCCTTATTGTAGGCAAGACAAAAAAATATTCTTTAAAAAATCCACGCCTTATTGTATGCAAAAAATATTCTTTAAAAAATCCACGCCTTATAGTAGGCCATGCAAAAAATATTCTTTAAAAAATCCACGCCTTATATTAGGCCATGCAAAAAATATTCTTTAAAAAATCCACGCCTTATATTAGGCCATGCAAAAAATATTCTTTAAAAAATCCACGCCATGCAAAAAATATTCTTTAAAAATCCACGCCTTATAGTAGGCCATGCAAAAAATATTCTTTAAAAAATCCACGCCTTATAGTAGGCCATGCAAAAAATATTCTTTAAAAAATCCACGCCTTATAGTAGGCCATGCAAAAAATATTCTTTAAAAAATCCACGCCTTATAGTAGGCCATGCAAAAAATATTCTTTAAAAAATCCACGCCTTATAGCAGGCTATGCAAAAAATATTCTTTAAAAAATCCACGCCTTATAGTAGGCCATGCAAAAAATATTCTTTAAAAAATCCACGCCTTATAGTAGGCCATGCAAAAAATATTCTTTAAAAAATCCACGCCATATAGTAGGTCATGCAAAAAATATTCTTTAAAAATCCACGCCTTATAGTAGGCTATGCAAAAAATATTCTTTAAAAATCCACGCCTTATAGTAGGCCATGCAAAAAATATTCTTTAAAAAATCCAAGCCTTATAGTAGGCCATGCAAAAAATATTCTTTAAAAAATCCACGCCTTATAGTAGGCCATGCAAAAAATATTCTTTAAAAAATCCACGCCACATAGTAGGCCTTGAAAAAGTCTTAAATATGGGACCATATTTTGTCGTGCTGATTTTACTGTTTCTGTTCATCTGTGTATGTGTGTGTTGACGTGAAAGGACGACATGTCATGTATTTCGAATAAGATTTTGAAAATTAGGTAACATGTCCATTTAGAGATACTGATGATGATGTTGACGATGACCTCAGCAACCACAATAACAACAACCTTAAAAAAAATCGTGAATGCTTCTACTGGTAGTTTTTTTGGATGACATTTATTGTAAAAGTTATTTTATTTGCCATTGCCGGTGAATGAAGCGAATAATGTGTGAAACTTTTATTTGTATATTCCATACAGCGAACCTTTTTTTGTTGTTGGTTGATTCTTTGCAACCCCCCCTTATGAAAAGCCATAAAGTTTTCAGATTCATTTTTTCAGTTTACTTTAGGTTTTTGTTTTTTGGTGGCAAGAAAAGTTGTCATTTCAGTGCTGAAGTGTAATTCATCAAAATCCAAAACAAATATAATTGGAAACTCTTTTGGAGCGGAACAAACAAAAGCAAAAAAAATGCGAAAAACGAAATCATATGAAAATTCATTACTTTCTCGTTCGTCCATATTGAAGATTAATGGTGTTACGTGTTTCGACTGCTTTCAACGGCATTGTTAAATTAACAGCAGCTGAAGTGCATCGAAGAGTAAGATAAATACGATGTGAAGAAACAAGGACGAGAACAACAACAAGAACCATAACTGATGGTCAACGAGGGAGGAGCCGTGCCATATGATAGTTGGTAAAAGTTGGCATGTACGTGTTTTGTGTGTGGGTGTGTGAATATTAATATAAGGATTGATGACCCCCAAATAAGAGTAATATGTCATCGTTAAAGTTAAATTTCAAATTAAGATTCTATATTGAAAAATATTATGATAATAAATTGATTCCAACATATAAGGAATGTGTTAGCTAACTTTTGAAGGACATTCGAACATTGAAATGATATATGAATATTGTATTGTGGTCTTTCTAAACATGCATGAATAATAAATGACAATTTATTCAGTAAAGAAAATACTTAAGTTGAACGGGTTAAATATTTGATGTCTTACACTAATTAATGTATATACATAAGGTGTTATAGAAATCTTATCGTAATGACTTATAAAGGATATATAGGTGCTGTATTGGCACATGTCATTCAGAAGTGTGTAAAATTTGGACTTGATCGGATCATGTTTTGCTAATGCTTCCACATAACGGTACCTTCCACGATTTTCGGTATTATGAGGATTTTTACTCGTTTTTTCAACCATTGACTGTAGTTTAGATTACCATTGACTACCAAATCTCCCTGGCAAAAATTATTAATATTTTTCATGTTTCAAGGGTAGTCCCCATTTAACAGTACCCTTCCAAATTTCGATATCTTGAGGATTTTGAAGATTGTTTTATCAAAACTAAGCTCGAGTAAGTAATTAGTCAAAACTTGTCATCAAATATTTGCTGCAAGATATGTTAAATTCGAAAACTGAGTAACTATTAATAATAAAATAAAAGTAAATCGATGATTTCGATCACTGTACGCTGAGCAAAATTCGCGGGATATTTGGTGCCCAGTATTAAAATTATACATACATATACACCGAATATATGAACATTATATGCCTGGTCATTTCTTATCCTCCAAGAACTTGACATAACACATAAAATACGAAATGAACCTTCAAAATATTTAAAAGCGGGCTAAGTTTTAAAATATTGAAAATCGGTCAGTACCACCTCAACAAGCGATGAAAACATTGAAGCAGCGGAAATTTGTGAAAATAGAAACGTTCTGAAAGCCAAAGAACAAACCAGTGAGCGGACGGGGCCGACCATACGATACCCTACACAACTACCACGGAACTCTATCTGTCTGTGGATGTTTATTTCGAACATGGGCATTATTTCGTGTTATTTGCTCCCTCTAGTCCGATTAGAGGTCAACAGCATCTGACATATTTTCCGAATATTACTATTCATATTCAGTACATGTTTCCTTTACCGTGGGTTGTGTTGTGATTTTCGGCCTATAATTGGCATCGACTCGAAAAAAACACAAAAAAATAGTATTCGGCCCACTTCATCCCATAATTATAATCTGATCATCACCGAAAATTATAGGCATTGTCTTTGACCATAACTGGAAACTCATGGAAAACTTCAAAGCGATCAGCGCTATATTTCCGCCTTCTAGTGTGGTAGTGGGATACTAAATAATATCTGAGTAGGTAAGTACTTGTAAATATTTAAACGTAACTCCCACATCCGAGTACATACGACAATATAATTGGTAATTTAGAGGTCAACCACTCCTCTTGGATATATTATCAAATGTTCGGGTCTATGTCCTTCATGGGCAAATATATACGCCATAGAATACAAATTTTGTAATTTTCCACACAAAAGTCAGGGTCCATTTGACCCGCTAAATATTGACCGATCTTTATCACAACAGGTATGCTTATTCTTTGGCCCGATCCCCTTCTCCATGTAAAAATTCGCGAAGTTTGGGCCATATTTGCGGCCTCTAAAGCAACCACAAAAACCGACAAAAATTAAGTATTTGGTCCATTTCATGCCCTAAATATTAAACGATCTTTACCAAAAACAATTGGGGACTTCATTGGGCCGAACCCTTTCTACATGCAAAATTTCGTGAAGATTGATCCATAACTGTGGCCCGTATCGTGTTTACAAATTATAATGGACGGACGGAAACACATGTCTAGATCGACTCAGCTAGTCGAGATATGACTTAAAGGTGGGTCTAGGACCAATATTTCGCGGCGTTACAAACTCTTGGGTCTGCACAAAGCTATAATACCCTGACAACATAGTTGTGTAGGGTATAAAAAGCGCGTCTAGTTCAGACAAATGGGAAGTTTTTGAACACATTATTAATTATTGCCACAAGGTCGTACGATCAATACCTTGAAGTAATGCGCCGGTTGCCCGAAGTTGACTTATCATGTCTGACTTTTTTTTCTTTACAAAACTAAAGACCATCGATGTGACAATCTAGGAGATAAAAGAAAAATCGAAACAGGGACTGTTGGCTTTAACAATAATTGCGTATCAGAAATGTTTGGGGGATTGAAAACATATTGAATATCACTTACTGCGAATTCTGAAGGCCGCCAAGTCGCACCTGAAAATAAAGGAAAGTATAATATAGTTAATAGAAATATTTTCACTTATTTTGGAATATGATATACACGAAATTGCATGGTCAAAACTAAAGCAACTTTTTGATTTCTTATAAATACGCACATTTTGCTAGTAATCGAAATCATAGCCATTTTTATACCCTCTACCACAATGTGGTACAAGGCATTATGTCTATGTACATATGTTTGTAACAGGCAAAAGGAAACGAGATAGACACATGGTTCCTGTTGAAAAACCCTATTGAAATTGGAGAAAATCGGTTCCGATTTAGATATAGCTCCCATACATAATTTCGACCGATTTTATGTAAATGGTGCACCATACTGCCAATATTGGCCGAATAGAGACAAAACTTTGCACAGAGTGCTAAATTAGGTCCTGACTGATATATGCTAAGTTTTGTTGGAATCGGTTCAGATTTCAATAAAGTTCCCATATATAGTTTCGTCTGATTTTAGGTAAATGTTGCAACAAACTGAAAATATTTGTCCGATTGCGACAAAATTTTGCACAGTTTGACATCTGTGAAGTTTTGTTGAAATCGGTACAGATTTAGATATATGTCTTATATATATTTTCGTCCGATTTTAGTTAAATAGTGCACCACACTCCCAATATTTTTCCGATTGAGATAAAATTTTGCACACCATACTGAATTAAGTCCAGATTGATGTGTATGATGTTTTGTTGAAATCGGTTCAGATTTACATATATCTTCTATATAAAATTTTGTCGGATTTCATACAAATGTTTCACCAAAATTGCTATTCTGCCCGATTGACATGCAATTTTTTATAGATTTCAGAATGGTATGTGTATGGTTTTTAATTGGTTTAAATATCTATGTAGATCATATTTGTTTTTCACCCGATTCCATATCAATGATGTTATGTCTCTTCTACCAACAGGATATTTTACACATTATCATCTCTTGTGAAGGGTATCATATAGTCGGCCCTGTCCGACTTTTGAAATTTCCTTACTTACGGCAACACACCTACGAGACATTGAATAACTAAACTGCTCAAGTTGATCCTTGGGTATACAATTCCTTGCATCCTGAACCTTTGGGAAGATGTTATGTCTGTTTGTGTGTGAAACTCTTTTGATTTGCTACCTATGATACTCCAAAGATTTTTCAATAGTGTAAAGATCTGATGAAGATGATTGTGTTTGTCATTATAAAACTCTGACTTTCTCACGGTAATTATTTATATCTGAGTTTTTAATATTTAACCTTTTTTCATACGAGGGCATAATATTTCTCCACTGAGTCGGATTCAAATTGATATGGGCTTTTGCCAAAGCCAATCTGGCTTTCTGATTCTTTTCAGGAAATCAATGGCTTTCTTGACGATTTCCGAGTCTATGCTCTGTTTTGAGGTTATATCAAACGATAATCCTCTCACCATTTCCACTATTTTTTACTTCCCTGTTTTTTAGTTCCCTGACAATTGGTTGATTGATACGAACTGATGTTCCTTTCCAGCTTTCCTCCGAGCTGAACTGCCACTGCTGATTAGTTGCATAAAATATTTCCCCTAAATCAGATTTTCTAGATGTAATGGGCTGTTTTTAATTACTTAAGGATTCCCAAATACATTTTTATGAACATACAAACCGAGTGGGAAATGTACTTCATGGCTGAAGAAAACATTGTTCCATATGTGACTATGGCAGAATTACCATTTTTGTAGTAGATTTAGATCATTTTTAAGAGTTGTGAGATTGTTAGGAAATCCATTTTCGTCCAAGTCAGACTTTCAAAGGAAATGGGGAAATTGTTTCAAAAACTAAGTTTGACAGATATCAAACTGCATTCCCATACTTTTTAAAACCCTTTATACTCAGCCATGTGTGAAATTTGTTTACTTGTCCTTTTAATTACAAAGTTTTGGTGCCAAATACCCATTTTTTTTATCTAAAACATCCAATATGCGGTCATTAAAAAACATATGTTAATAAGTTAAAAATTCAATATTTTATGAACTTTAAATCCACGTCATAAAATTATGCCTTCTATAAAATGTCCATTAATGTTAACATTAAAACCCAAAGACATTTTAAGTGCCTACCATAATTAAGTTAACACCTAATGGAAATTAAAAAAAAGAAAGAAATATGCCAGTAAATTAAATTTTACTTTTTAATGGTAGCCCATAGCATGGTGGCAGTGGTCCAAGTCTATTAAAATGAAATTATTCAACATCTTTTGTTTCGATTTCGTCGTTGCTATAGAAATTATTGGACAAATGGGAGCTGGCTGAGATTTTAGCAGGATTGTCCATAAATAACACAGTAAATGAGCCACCCCAAACCTAGCCACCGCAAACCATGACTCCACTAAATGATTTGATGATAAATTGTTGGCGAAGGAGGAAAAGGAGAAGGACAGCAAGACTTCACAAATTTTTGTAATTACAATGTGTTTGTTGTTTGCTATGAATGTGCCACAACAACTAAACAAAAGTCAAAACTCCAGACTCCATAAACAATACTCATAAACATTCATATTGTTATTATTAATTTTTGGCTGGACCAGCAGACTATAGGTTTCCTCATAGAACAGAAAGCCAATGGCCACAATGTTAATGGTGTTATGAGCTCGATATTGTTTTTTTTTTACGTTTGTAAAAATCATGTTTTTCAAAAACACCCACAATGTTTTTTTTTTATTTTAATTTCCAAATAAACACCACGACCACGGTTTGTGATAGAGGGGGTGTGTTATCGTTGTAAAATGTTATGTAAGGGGGGTGTTCCCAACATCCCACAATATTTAACTAAACGGCGTGAGCATTTTTTAAGGACAAACGTTTATTAGCTGCTAACAAACAACAACAACGGACCAAAAAATTACAACAGCAGACATTAACCACGACAACATGAAACATTCCAATGTAAATATCATCCCATTAAATTTAATGATCCAGTTCCAGTCAGAAATTTAAGCAAATTTTATCACGCTTAGCTTGTTTGTTTTAAATAAAAATTGTTTTAAATAAAAATAAAAATTTAGAAATAATGGGTAATCTTAAAAAAATAGAATGGACTATCAATATACATCGGGAGCTGTAGTTTTAGTGTAACATGGAACAAAAGGTATGTACGTACATGTGTATTTTATATTCATAAAATTCAGTCAAATTTGTATAGTATTCCTCCAATTTTATTTCCTTTAAACACAGAATTCTTACTTGTTTGTTAATTTCAAGCTTAGTGGTTTGTCTACCACAATATTATTATTGGACATTTAATTATGCGGTGGTAGCACCGGATCATGAACTGATTTCACAAAACAACATGATTACAAAACGGCAAAGAGAGAAAAACGGCAAAAGACCACGCCATACGGACCACTGACAGTAGTAATTTAAGCACTCAAAATGTCACACATTTCGAAATGAACAACAAAACACAGTTTTACAGATCTTCCAAAATTTAGAATTATTTTGTATCGATTTTAAAAGAGCATGAAACGAACTTTGATATAGAAAGCATTGAATACCAAAGGAATCCTCCCGAAAATAATCAAAGTAATAAGAGGGAAGCACGAGGATACAGATCTCTCATTCTCTCATTTCTTCACAACGGCTATCATACCCATTGTACATATTTGTATTAGATAAAATAATGAGTAAAGTCTGCTCTGAAATAGAGGCATAACCTGAAATCTTTCATGAGAACTCGAAGACGTAGATAATGCGGATGATATCTGTCTTCATTCTCATAAATATGTAGCATACAGCCAAAATTAGAAGACCTGGACAGACTGGGTCACAATATTGTAATTGATATTAACATCAAGAAAATTAAGGACATGAATATTGATAACGCCAGCGCAGAAAACATAAAGCTACAAGACCAAGCAAATGAATACGTCGATAGTTTCTACTATCTAGGAAGCATTGTCCAACAAGTCGTGATGAAGAAACGGATAATCAAGAGACTAAATAAAGCTAGATCAACATTTGGTCGACTGAAAGATTGGAGAAGCACACATATATACAAAAACACAAAGCTTAAAATATTCGAAAAATGTAGAGAATGCAAGCTTATTGCAGTTTATACAACAAGTGATCGGTCCCTGGCATCTTTACGGAAAATTGTAACCGTCACCCTTGACCATAAACGGAACCTCATGAGCGAACTTTTCTCCCTCTAGTGTGGTAATTGTAATAATAAATAATATCTGAATAGGTAGACCCTATAAGTAGGTATATCTCCCACACAAAAAAATAATTGCTATCGATTTAAAGGTCAACCACACCTCTCGGATGTAATATCAACATTCCCTGTCTACTACCTTCAAGATTGACCCAAGAATATTCTTTGACAAGTAAATACATCGTCATGTCTGCCGAGGCTAACGTTTGTTTTGTCTGTCTTAAAAATTTCTTTGAAACCTTTATATGGGGAATATATTATTGTAAATTGACAACTAGTATGGTTGTTTATGGTCTGGCAAAATTCAGACTCTCACGATGAATTACTCTCGGAAATCATATGCGGCCTTAGAATCCGGAAGGCAAATGACCGGTGAAGAAGGACATATATATAGAAAAATTTCCAACAATAAGTTGTGCACCCTCCAATAACTCGGAATGTTTAATTACAAACATATGTTCTCCAAACTTAGATAAGATTTGAAGATTTTAGCTCCGCTCCTTCTGAGGCTTAACTGTTACTTCCTCTAGTACTTCGCGCACAATTTGTCGACATTTTTTACAATCTCTAAATCACACCCGAATAATAATTCATAGGTCCATTCCTTCGAGTTCCTCCTCCATACATTAAGACCAATTTTGAATCAGTTCCGAAGATGGGACCAATCTTTTTGGTGCTTGTGGCCACTATGTTTGTACAAAAGGTCAGAATTTAAAAAAAAAAAACTGCAGATTCCATATGAAGCGAACGAGGAAGTCTTCGTTTCCGTTGACCTAATTTTCTTCGCTGTTTCCGAGGAAGTGGAGGGATTTTCAGGCTTATCCTTCCGAGGGTCAGATTGCTATTCGCACGTGTTTGTCCAGGTCAGTTTCTGCCTTTGTGCTCCGGACAGCTGATTTTTTCTAGTCGTGAGCCTAGCAATGCTCTTCAGGCATTCTATGATGGTAATATTGGTCTTACTCAAAATTGCTCTTCCCTGTGGTTGTTAAACTAACAACACTTAGTATATATATATATATAGCCACCATAATCCCTCAAAAATATTCTTTAAAAAATCCACGCTTATAGCCACCATAATCCCTCAAAAATATTCTTTAAAAAATCCACGCTTATAGCCACCATAATCCCTCAAAAATATTCTTTAAAAAATCCACGCTTATAGCCACCATAATCCCTCAAAAATATTCTTTAAAAAATCCACGCTTATAGCCACCATAATCCCTCAAAAATATTCTTTAAAAAATCCACGCTTATAGCCACCATAATCCCTCAAAAATATTCTTTAAAAAATCCACGCTTATAGCCACCATAATCCCTCAAAAATATTCTTTAAAAAATCCACGCTTATAGCCACCATAATCCCTCAAAAATATTCTTTAAAAAATCCACGCTTATAGCCACCATAATCCCTCAAAAATATTCTTTAAAAAATCCACGCTTATAGCCACCATAATCCCTCAAAAATATTCTTTAAAAAATCCACGCTTATAGCCACCATAATCCCTCAAAAATATTCTTTAAAAAATCCACGCTTATAGCCACCATAATCCCTCAAAAATATTCTTTAAAAAATCCACGCTTATAGCCACCATAATCCCTCAAAAATATTCTTTAAAAAATCCACGCTTATAGCCACCATAATCCCTCAAAAATATTCTTTAAAAAATCCACGCTTATAGCCACCATAATCCCTCAAAAATATTCTTTAAAAAATCCACGCTTGTAGCCACCATAATCCCTCAAAAATATTCTTTAAAAAATCCACGCTTATAGCCACCATAATCCCTCAAAAATATTCTTTAAAAAATCCACGCTTATAGCCACCATAATCCCTCAAAAATATTCTTTAAAAAATCCACGCTTATAGCCACCATAATCCCTCAAAAATATTCTTTAAAAAATCCACGCTTATAGCCACCATAATCCCTCAAAAATATTCTTTAAAAAATCCACGCTTATAGCCACCATAATCTCTCAAAAATATTCTTTAAAAAATCCACGCTTATAGCCACCATAATCCCTCAAAAATATTCTTTAAAAAATCCACGCTTATAGCCACCATAATCCCTCAAAAATATTCTTTAAAAAATCCACACTTATTGCTACCGTAGTCCCTCGAAAATATTATTTAAAAATCCACGCTTATAGTTACCATAGTCCCTCGAAAATATTCTTAAAAAAAAATCGACGCTTATAGCCACCATAATCCCTCAAAAATATTCTTTAAAAAATCCACGCTTATAGCTACCGTAGTCCCTCGAAAATATTCTTAAAAAATCCACGCTTATAGCTACGATAGTCCCTCGAAAATATTCTTTAAATAATCCACGTTTATAGCTACCACAGTCCCTCGAAAATTTTCTTCAAAAATTCCACGTTTATAGCTACCATAGTCCCTCGAAAATATTCTTGAAAATAGCTACCGTAGTCGCTCGAAAATATTCTTTAAAAAATCATAGTCCCTCAAAAATATTCTTAAAGTATTATTTAAAAAATTCAGTCATATAGTCATAGTCCCTCAAAAATGTCACTTAAAAATCCACGTTTATAGCTGTGATGTCCACTGAAAAATATATATTTTTTTTATCTTATAGTTTTTAATAAATAAAAAAATTCCTTGTCGACCAGTGTAATTATTTGCATTTTGTTTATTTGTTTGATATGTACATGTATGAAAATAAGCGGAAATCAGTCAAACCCAATATCCCCACAATGCTAACAGCAAAATTTAAATTGCTTGGCATATTCTGTCACATAGTGACTTACATACATAGATGTAACAAAAATGTGTTGTGCACTTTCGATAGTATGAAATGGAGGAGATACTATTTGGTTTTTTTCTCTATAAAGCCGTCAGACATTACAAATGCATTTTTGTTGTCGTACTGGTTATTGTTATTTTGTGGTTGTCTGTGTGTGTGTGTCTGTCAGAGCCCGTATCGTAGAAGATATATGGGAATTGGGGGATGGACATACGTATGTCACGTTTAATGGTGTTACAAGTATCCATACAATGTGATGCAGTAGTGACTTTATTTGTTTGTTGGATATATAAATAATCACACACATACACACAGAAAAACATCGGCAAGAATCAAAACCCATACACACATTTGTCGATGTATGATGGTGGAGTCGGCGGATGGATCACACATCAATGCAATCAATTGTATAAATCGATTTTCCTGAATATTTTATTATGGAATGACAGATGCCTTTTCTGTCTGGCCATGCGTCTACCTTGTTTGTTACATTCGAAGGTTGCTGTGTGAAAAAATTGTTTGAAGGGTTGTTTGTTTTGGTTTGGTTCAAAAGTAAAGGGAGGATAAAATTATATTTATAAGGTTTTCAGATATATAACAAAAATCATGAAAAAATATTTTTTTCAAATACACGCTTCTAAATGGTACTTCCAAAAATATTGTTTAAAAATCCACGCCTATAAATAAATGGTCCATGCAAAAATGCCTATAGATTGAAAAATATTATTTGGTCATTAAATAGATGGTCATTAAAAATCCACGCCTATAGATGAGCATTCAAAAAAAAAAAAAAATATTTTGAAAATCCACGCCTATAGATGGTCATTCAACAATACTACGTCTATTCAACATTCAACAATAATATTTAAAAATCCACGCCAATAGATGGTCTCTCAAAAATATTATTTACAAAATACACGTTTATTGGTCCCTCAAAAACATTTATTTTGGAAATCCGCGACTATGGCTGATTCTTGAAAAACATAGTCCCTTCAAAAAATCCATCCATAGCTCAGCTCGTTTCCATTAACCTGTTCGATTTTTTCAACCTGAAAAATATTGTACTTCCACGTAACACCCTATAACCCCGTATTCCCACAAAAAATTACATATTCTCTTTAGGGTTTGTGATGATGATGCTGCTGCTGTTATAAATAGTGCACAAGATTGTGAAATTGCTGTAATATTATTGTGAATTCCGGATTCACTGTTCTCGGTCATCACGGCAACTGCATTAATGGCAAATGGTCAAGTGTTTGGCATGTGTAAATAAATTTTGAGATTGAATGAATGACAGTCACACGCTTACTTACATGGAAATGAGGTGGCAAGGTCGAGCGGCAATGTGGTCAATGGTTTTTTCTGCACATAGGGCCAGCATGGCCGGTTCATTCCCTTGGGCTAGAGAATTACATTACTGTAACTACAGTGGCTGTGGTGCTGGACTGTGTGCGAGTCCACTCAGGCGTATGGTTAATACAAGCAATTGAATATTAATCATACAACCCATAGGTCATGTTATTTTTAAATATATTTTGCAAACCATGAATGGACATGGCTGGCTATTATGGTGGCAATGGATTAAAAATGCCGGGTGATAGGTTGGAAATCAAGTGGACACATTATCCACTGCAAATGACTGGAATCACCGTGAGGTTGTGTTTTTTAAAGCAGTATAAAGAGAAAATCGAAATAAACAATGAAATCTATGAAGTACTTTCTACACATTTTGGTATTTAAGGGGGTCCCTCATATTTCCAGCATACAAAATTTTAAATAAAAGAAAGCAAATCTGATTTGCTTTCAAGTATTCACACCCATACACATATGTAAATCTATACCATATTTTTTATTGGAAAATATTTAATACAGAAATACCCAATGACATGCAATTTTCGAAGTGTTAATAATGGTTTACCACGACCATAGTATGTGAGACGGCAATTCATGACAATACCACATTGAAGTTGGAAGTGTTAAAACAATTGAGGTAAATTACAAAATAAAAATCACGTATGTGGTAATAGATTTCGTGTTAAACATAAATCAACAATCTCTTAAAAATCATTGATCCCAGACAAAATAAAAAAAAAAATATTTTAAGGGACAAATAAGCGCAGATTTTTCAAAAATATTTAATAGGAATCAAAGATTTTTTAAATAAATTTTTGTGTTTTTTAAATAATATTCTTAAAGGACCACCTATAGCGTGGATCATCAATAGACCTGGATTTTTATACCCTTCACCACACTGTGGTACAGGGTATTATGTCTTTGTGCATATGTTTGTAACAGGCAAAATGAATCGATATAGACCCATGGTTCCTTTTGAGAATACGCATAGAATCACTTTCTGAGTCGATTTATGCATGTCCGTCAGTCAATGTATTTTTGTTAACAAAGTACAGGTCGCATTTATTATCCGATTTGGATGAAATTTGGCACAGATCATTTATTTGGCCCAAGGACGAACCCTATTGAAATTGGAGAAAATCTGTTCCGATTTAGATATAGCTCCCATATATAGTTTCGTCTGATTTTATGTAAATGATGCACCAAACTCCCAATATTTGTCCGATTGGGACAAAAATTTACACATAGTACTGCATTAGATCCAGATTGATGTCTCAAAAGTTTTGTTAAAATCGGTTCAGATTTAGATATAGCTCCCATATATAATCGTCTGATTTTATGTGAATGATGCACAAAACTTCCAATATTTGTCCGATTGAAACAAAATTTTGCACAAAGTTCTGAATTAGAATCGGTTCAAATTTAGATAAAGCTCTTATATGTACAGTCGTCCGATATTATGTGAATGATGCACCAAACTTCCAATATTTGTCCGATTGGCACAAAATTCTGAATTAGGTCCAGACTGATGTCTGCGAAGTTTTGTTAAAATCGGTTCAAATTTAGATATAGCTCCCATATATAGATTCATCCGATTTTTTGGGAATCATACACCAAACTCCCAATATTTGTCCTATTGGGGCAGAGTACTGCATAAGATCCAGATTGATGTCTATGAAGTTTTGTTAAAATCGGTTCAGATTTAGATATAGCTCCCATATATAGTTTCGTCCAAATGAATGATGCGTGATAAGGTTTGTTGAAATCGGTTCAGATTTTGATATAGGTCTTATATATATTTTCGTTTTTGGTGGTTACACGAAATTTGGTAGAGGATATTAAATTGAATATAGTGAATACAAAAAGCAAATGGTGTATGCAACGGTTACTCAATTAGGACCATGTGTTTATATATAGCTGCCATACATAATCTAACTCGATTTCATATAAATGGTACACCAAAGAATCCAAGTATGTCCGTTTGTTTTTCAATTGGTTCAAATATTTATCTAGATAGCACATTTAATTTCGCCCGATTTATCTCAATGGCCCTCCAAAAATCCTATGACCGTTCTATCTACAGGATATTGTAGATATTAACATATCTTGCATGTACCCAAAGTGGTGAAGGGTATCATATAGTCGGCTCCTTCCGACTTTTGAACGTTCCTTACTGGTTTAAATAAGCGACCATCTACAAGAGTGGATATTTAAAAAAACACTTTTAATTAAAAAACTAAATTCTTTGATATAATACCATCTTAACATATATATTTGATTCGATTATTTTATTTTTTAAAAAAAAGTAATAGCATTTTCACTCCGTCTATATCACTTCCACAGATATTTCATGGACATATCCAATTAAATGAAAAACTTATTAAATACTACATTTACGCTGTCCATGTGTCAGTATTTTGGTGGGTATTAAAACAAGATTTTTTCATTCACTTACCTCGAATAAAACTCAAAAAAATCTCAGAATGTCACAATGTGATAATAAGCTTATCACGGCATACATAACTTTGTCAAAAGCAAACCTTTCACATTCACAAACTCGTACACCACTACAAAAAACAATACACGATTTACAAAGAAGTGGACCAAAAAATAACCGCAAACAGAAAAACACAAAATTTTAGCCTAAAATCCGTTGCAATGCCAGAATAAAACACTGACCAGAGCAACAGAAAAAATATAAAAATTTAACCAGAAACTGATGCAGATTTCACCACCAATATAACATAAAATACTGAGGTTAAATTTTATGTCATCTCATGGACATACGGACACAAAAATGCCGACCAGGATCAATGCATAAATATATTTTTATTCACATACGTTTCCATAAAATAAAACACAAACGCGCAGACACACACACACATCCTCAACACACAAAATACCTTTTCCATAGGTAATTGTGTTGTGAAACATGGCTAAAAAAATACAAATCCATGTTGCGGGTAACTCGATGTGAAATTGAGCCCAACATCGATAGGTTGTAAAGCGAAATAACGTAACTAACAAATAATCCGGTGTAAGGCCAATGTCACAAGAAGGATTCAGTACATCTTGTGTAAATGGTGTAATTTATCTCATTTTCCATTTCACCTTCCCTGATGCGTTTGTGCTCGTCTTGTTTTCCCTCATATTTGTTGCATTGACATTCATGGGATTTTGTGGATCTGAAACATTGACAAAATTTCACCTGATGTCAAAACAAATAAACCGAATACCGCGAAATGTTTGTTTAATTTAAAAATGAAATCAATGAATGTGGCTGTGGCGTTTGGAAATTTAATCGGAACAAAAATTGTATCATATTTCCAAAATTTATATATATGGGTGTGTGTGTGTTGTGACTATTGCAGCAGCTATAATGGCTTTTAACTAAAATCAAATTGCCAACAATTTTGATAATTTCTTTTTCTAACGGAATCTATATATTGGAAATATGAATATGAAATGCAATATAATAATAAAAAATATTTTTTGGTTAAAAATATATTTAGTTTTGGTTTTGCTATTGTTGTTAAATTATGCCACCTTATTTTAAGTCAATTATTGTTTTAAAAAATTCGATTCACACATATTCTAATACTATCAGCAATTGTCACAACAAAGTTGTGGGGATTTTATAAGTTTGGAATATTGGGTTTAGACCCACCGATTGGTACATCTCGACTAGCGGAAGCCATATAGCTCACGTTTTTCAATCATATTGGATCCAATTGCATAATGTCTGTTGGCATTGGGTTTCAAATCTTCCTATTAAATATTATCAATTTTTTTCTTATTTCATAGATTTCTTAAACAAAAATTGGGGAATTATCTCAATATTTTGTGGTGGTTATGTTCGATGTCATTCTCTGAATATTAAATATAGGTTTTTGTTTCTTACAAAACGAAAAATTGATTTTACATTTACACTTGATATATAGACTTGTATATAGACTTGTTAGAGCTATATGACGAATAATATGTTCTATACATCGTATTTATATGCTAGAATAAATGACAATTAGGAATCAGCATATGAGTGTGACCAGCGAATGCAAAAACAAAACATGTGGCAACAATTCATGAAGCAAATGTTCAAGAATTCGGTTAAACAATGTGTGACATGGCCGCAAAAAAAGAAGCTCGAACATGCTCGGTTTTATAACCCCCTTTAGGGTACATGGTTTAGCAAAGAGTGGATGAACTTTGGAGAGGTACCAAATGTGGATGTTCTATATACCCCTATAAGCCCCAATTAATTTTCGTGTTAAAAAAAAATATTATAATTCGCAAAGTTTGGTTCAAATCAGACATCCCATTATATTGATATTGTATTAACAAATGTTGATACTTCATGTCGATGGTACCTGAAGAGATGGGCCAAATTTTAAATGAAAAGTTTGGAGGAAATTAGGTATTCCGTTATGAGATGTTCAAGTTTTCAAAATGTTGACCATTTTTTGAGGGGGATGTACTAGAAGCAGTGGACCAATAAGTCCCATTTTCCATTTCTCTCATTAGCCATAAGGCTGAGGGTATAAATAGGACAAAGCAATTTCAGAATCTATCAGGAAAGCCCAGGAAGTAAGTATTACAACGAACCACATTGTGCAGTGAGAGAGGTACAAATGCCCAACTCCCAAAAATAAGCTCCAGACCAGGGAACGAGAAAAAGGGCAGGAAGCAGAAAGCCAAAGAAAGATGTTTTTCAACGCTGGAAGAATAAACCGCAAAAGAAGGAATTTTATATTACCGGTATGTAGCCTGAATGCTCGATAAGCAGCCAAAGAAAGATGTTTTTGCTGGTAACATGAAACTGTGTGTTTCTCTCATATTTATTGTGCGAATCTCCAAACCACTTCTGATCTCAGCTTTATTTTTACTACTTACTTTTCATTCAATTTAGAAATTACCTTTTGGCCCATCCTCTCTACACTCCATCAAACATTTTTAAGATATTTGTTCTGAATTCGGTCATCATACGATTCCGATGCTAATAACTCGTCCACGTATTCTGAACATTCGTGTCAACAAATAAATTTGTTTAAAAATCGCAGGAAAAATTTCGGTGACTTATTTTGAAATTTCGGGCTTGGGTATTTGTAATAAAGTACAACTTATTCGAAATGTATTAGTGTTTGGTCAATATTTAGCGGGTTAAATTGATCCTAACTTTTGTGTGAAAAATTACAATTTTTGTATACTATGGCGTATATATTTACTCCTGACTGGAGAAGTTGATAGGAGTGGTTGACCTTTAAATTGATGTGGGAGTTACACTTAAATATTTACAGGTGCTTATGTATTCCGATATTATTTAGTAACACCTTACCTCACTAGAGGGCGGAAATATAGCAATGATCGCTTTGAAATATTCCGTGATTTTCTAGTAATGGTCAAGGACAACTCCTATAAT
This sequence comes from Musca vetustissima, assembly GCF_032173495.1. Classification (NCBI taxonomy): domain Eukaryota; kingdom Metazoa; phylum Arthropoda; class Insecta; order Diptera; family Muscidae; genus Musca; species Musca vetustissima. The sequence continues at coordinate 280,849 of NW_026879941.1, forward strand.
TTTCGGTGATGATCAGATAATAATATTGGGATAAAGTGAAACGAAAACTAATTTTTTTTGTGTTTTTTCCAAATTGAAGGGAATTTTGTGCAGATTCCCTCCACCACGGTGAAGGGAATCTGGACAAGTAATTAGAAGGGCTGTACTGTACTGTATTGAATATTAGTATTATTTGTTGACCTCTTGTCGGTCAAGAGGGCGCAAATATAGCGAAATATTGCCCATGCTCAGAACGTAGAACCACGGAAAGTTAGATTTTCTTGGAAGTTGTGTAGGGTATCATATGGTCGGCCCCGTACGACTATACTGCTCCGCTCATTGGATAATATTCAGTTGACCTCTTGTCGGTCAAGAGGGCGCAAATATCGCGAAATATTCCCCAAGCTCAGAACGTAGAACCACGGAAAGTTATATTTTCGTGGAAGTTGTGTAGGGTATCATATGGTCAGCCCGTACGACTATACTGCTCCGCTCACTGGTTAATATAAGGTTGGCGAAAAAGGAATCCATTATTTTTTCGGCAGATGGCTGAACTGATAGATTTATCGTAAAGTAAGGATCAAAGAATTTCAGATTAATGCTCGTGGAAGGGTGGCATTTCGCAGTAAAAAATATTATGCTGTTTTTTGTTTGATGCATTCAGTTGTGATTTACAGGGTGTTAAAAATGGAAGTGAACAACGAAGAAATTCGGTACATTTTACAGCTTTTGTTCGACAAAGAGAAATATGAAAACCAATCGGCTTTATGTTCAATTTTGGTTTCGTAGTTTCCGTTCAGGAATTTTTTACGTTAAAGATGTACCTTGCACAGGTAATGCATCCGCCATACAGTCCGGACTTGGCACCAAACGATTATAATTTTTTTCTTGCATTGCAAAATTTCTTTGATAAAAAATTGGTATCTGGGGAGGATCGATTACTAATTTTTTTGTAAATAGAGAGCAGGACTACAAATCATACAACAAAACAGTGCATATTCGGCCCAAATCAGACATTCCGAAGCATGTTAAAGTCCTATAGTTCATATAACAATAATGGCTTTATTTTTCCCCACCCAATATATAGTAATCCTAGTATATAAATTATATTTGCAAGAAAACATAAATGCATCTCAAGTTACATATTCATATACAAACATAAAGATGACAAAAATAGTTCCCAACAACAAATTTATGTATTTCAAAAAAGGAAAACAAAAATTGCGTGCTACAATATAATTTGGTATTATCAACAATCTTGTAACTTTATACTGAGAAAAGTTAGGTTTTGAGGTAAACAAATTTTGAGTTTGTTTGAAATTTACATAAAGTGCGAACACATTTTAAACATGAAATGCGCATAGGAGGAAAAACTATGTCAAATTAATGTTGGTCACGACAAGCATAACAAAAATTCGTCAACATTTTTAAAAGAAAATAAATTTGGAGTGGAATTCCGAAATAAGATATCATAATAGAACACGAAAGTGTAAATGACAAAACAAAATTTTGATTTCAAATTTAAAACAATTTTGTTTAACAGAAAATCGTTTTATTTACACCACCGATTCCTTTCACTTTAGAATTATTGCTTGTCCATAAAAATATTTGCTTTACCAACATTTTATAATACCAGCTGAAAGGGAGGCAAAGCAAGAAGATAGATATTACACAAAAATGCTTTCTATTGTCTGTTGAAATTTACTAAAAATTCCTTATAAGATTATCTATTTACAGCAGCAAATGCAACATTTTCTAAAGGATCTGCACCGAAAACGATTATAAGGGACACGTCTGTGCTCTTCGATATCTCATGTAACACGGTGGATACACCAAAGCAAGCAATACAAGTGACAATACGATAGTTGCAGTCATAGCAACAATATTATGATAGCTGTAAACCAAAGGTTATAGAAAATATCCTTTGCACACACAGACACACTCATACTTACAAAATTTATTTCTACACACAAACAGGCAGCTAGCCAGAGGGAGCAGAAATTGATGTTATTTTTCTATAGTCTAACGAGCAAACAAAAACATCAGAGGTGATAGAAAAATATTTAAAGAACGTGACAAGAATTTATCGATGACATCGAAGCAAAAAAATAACAATAATAATAACGACAACAGCAACGTTTATAAGAACAAATTCCTTAAGAAATAGAAATATGGTACAGTGGATAGATGTTGGTAAGTAGAACGAATATGGAGGGATTCTGTGACATAGGGATGGATGGTAAGCAGATATTTTTTCAGTTGATTAGACGTGATATCTACGGTATTAAAAATATTTCCTAAGATGCGGGCGATACTGTATAAGTAAATGCACTCAGTACGATTTGACGTTTGATCGTGTGTTGTGTTGTTTAAAATGGCTTGATAAAAATTGTTGCAACAAAATCCGATATTCTAGGAATCTATATGCTAAATTAAACTTTTCCACAATGACACTATGAACCGATATCCCATATTTTACCCTAATTAGGGCAGAGGGTTAAACATGTGCTCACACCTCCAAAATACCGAATAATGGTGGATCCGAAACCTAGTCAATATTTATAGTTTTTGGTACAAAGATTTCACGCCAAATGAGAATTAAAAATACTAAATTTCAGGCAATTTGGTTGTACCAAATCCATAATTTTTGGTAAAAATGTATGATACACAGTGCGAACCAAAATACCAATCAACAGCCCATTTGGTTGAAAGAGAATCTAATATATTTCATATTTTTTACATGAACATTTAAAAGACTATTATGTATTAGCCGCAATAACACTTAATTTAATGAACCTTCACCTAGAGAGAGAATATATCAAATAGTCGATTGGTGTCATAACCACTACCTCTGACACTGTCTGACAGTATTTTTTAAAAAATATTTATGAGTTTTAAGTATTACATTTTTTATGATTATCTTCAAATTACCATTATTTTCCGCTTTAAATATAATCGCCAGGTGCTCCTGTTTAACAACAACAAGTCCATTTTTTAGAAATTGATACCTTTATGTATTAGGTTGGTGAAAAAATCCATTATTTTTATATGAACTACTAGCATATACCCGCTATTTCGTTAGCGAATGTGGGAAATATTTAAACATGTATTAACATATTATTTTATTTTCACAGAAAACTGCATATGCCAGAAAAACTAAACAATCCACACATTAATATCGACCATAAATTAAATTTGTGTACCATTTAGTACCAAATTTCATGATTCGAGTTCTAAAGGTTTACCCAAATCTAAATTTTACCAAATTTAGTTCCATTTAGCACATATTATTTACATAAGTATCCTCCTCAACCATTCAACAAAACTTCCTGCATACTCCGTGCCTACACCCCAACAATGATTTCAAATTTCAGGATTCCACCTCCATTGGTTCACCCACAATTCAAATTGTACTAAATTTAGTACACAGTAGTACCAATTTCCAAAACTTCCCACACACCCCAACCCTACACCCCCACATATATCCCAAATCCACGTTTCTGGATTCCAACTCTATCGGTTCACCCACAATTCAAATTGTACTAAATTTAGTACATAGTAGTACAAATTTCCAAAACTTCCTTCATATCCCAATCCTACGCCTCCACAGTGATGCTAATTCCAAATTTCAGGATTTCGACTCTATCGGTTCACCCCCAATTTAAATTGTACCAAATTTAGTACACATTAGTACAAATTTCTAAAACTCCCAACATATTTCAATATTACACCTCAACAGTGATCCTGACTCCAAATTTCACGATTCTAGCTCTATTGGTTCAACATAAAATTTAAATTGTACCAAATTTAGTACCATTTAGTATTCATGAATATAAACTGTTTAAACTGAATCCTGACGCCAATCATGCACCCCTTCAGTGATCCTGACTCCAAATATCATTGTTTCCACTCTTTCGGTTCATCCAAATCGAAATTGTACCAATTATAGTACGATTTAGTACTTTTCGTACACATCAGTAAAAAAACTCCAAAACTACGTACATATCCCACTCCGATGGTAATGTTAATTTCAAATTTCAGGATTACAGCTCGATTTGTACCTCCAAAATAAATTTGCACCAAATATAGTAACATATAGTACTTTTCGTACCAACACGCTTTCAAAACCATCTCTTTAAATGGACCATACTTCTCAACCTTAATTGACACTCCAAATTTCAAGTTTATAGAGCTATCCGTTCACATGCTACAGAATTGTACCAAATTTAGTACATTTTCGTACTTTTCGGATAGTTATAGTTCAAAT